>NW_028142829.1:15000-21437 GCF_055691185.1 Crinia signifera | reverse complement strand
AAAACCTGATTTTTTTACACCAAAATTAAAAAAAAAAAACTTTTAGTTTAAAAGTTCACATTCCAGCTCTCCATCAAAAGATGGAGAATTTCTACACGGAGAGAGACGGCGAAAATCACTTAGAAAGACGGCGAATATTTCACATTGAATAGGGTGGTTCACTTTTGGAGAGCAAAATGCTCCGTCCAAGGCGAAAAAAGCAAAAATTCTCCATAAAACACGGAGAACTTTTCTCATTGAATACTGCCCATTGAAGAAAAACCCCACCCAAATCTAATTCTCTCTGCACAAGTTACATCTGCCCCACCCGCAGTGCACATGGTTTTGTCCATCTCAGAAGGATTTTGTCAGAAAGAATGGACTAGAATAACCCCCTCTATATGGACTGTAATTACACATTACAGCTTCCCATAATGTCACATGCTGTACTTTTCTGCTCCTATACCCTGTACAGTGTGTGTGTCAGTGTGCTCCTAGACCCTATAGAGTATGGGTCTTCAACCTGTGGCTCTCCAGATGTTGTGAAACTACATGCATTGCCACATTTTTTTTCCCTATAAGAGCATGCCAGGCATGCTGGGACATGTAGTTCCACAACATCTGGAGGGCCACAGGTTGAAGACCTGTGCTGTAGAGTGTGTCTCAGTGTGCCCCTAGACCCTGTGCATTTCTTACCCTAGGCTACTTAAGTTTTCCCAGTTTTTTTGTGGTAAAATTAGGTTCCTAGGCTTAGTTTCGGGTCAACTTATACTCGAGTATATACCATACATGGTGTGTGACCATCCAACAGGTTCTATTCTCCCTCTATGGATGTCGTGGATCCCCACGATTGAGAATTGTCCCTGTAAGTCAGGATCCTGACTATCAGGCATTTAACAGTCAGGATTCTGATGCCGGTGTACTGATCCTTGTAATCCCGACTGGTGGGAGGTCATCTAGCACCCCTGAGGAGATGGCACTGTAAGCAATGGATTTCCAATTGTAAAGCGCAACGGAATATGCTGCGCAATATAAGAAACTGAAAATAAAGATAGCCATAAATCCTTAACTATAGGCAAAGCAATGTGAAAGCCATTCTAAAAATGTTTAAATTAAAATTGCAATGCTTTTAACATAACACCAGAAGAGGTTCACTCTCTTGCTGTGACTTAACAATACTCTGCATGCAGTGGCTAATAGTATGCTCAATAACATTTTACAGGCAACATTAAAATTATTAGGATAAAAACTCACAGCTGTATACCCAGATCATTGGATTGGATAAAACCTGGTCAGGAAAATCCTATTCAAGGTTAATATTGTCCCAAGTTCTGGAATTCAGCAATACAGTAGGTACTCATACAACAAGTGACTCTGCAATGATCAACCACCCAGCAGTAGCAGTCAGGATAAAAGTATCAGTGCAGTGTGCTGCTTGCAGATGTTTGATTAGATACCACAGTAAGTAGTGACAATAGATACAATTTGATGCTTGATTAGTTTATTTAGTTTTTTTAATATTAATGGGGTCGATCCTATTAACCTCGATGTGTGCGGATTCTAGTGAATTCGGCCCTGTGAACAGTGCAAGTTAGGGTTCATTTGGGTGCCGTTTTCAGCATTAAATGGCACCCGAACTGCAACTCGCACTCTTCGGGGTTAATAGGATCGATGTTAGAAAGTGTCTGATTGGGAGGTCAGAAACAGATTGTTTGATTTTGAGTCGCACAAAACAAAAAAGAACGCAGCGGCATTAATTGGCAGTCACTCATCTACAAGTTTATGTGAACCGCATGCAAACTCATTCCCTTGCGAAACCAGTGCATTTTAATGTGCAAGGAGTGACACACCCACATTTAGCGCCTGTGTGAACTGTTAATACCAATGGCTGCATATATATATATGCCACCTTCGGTTGCCCTATGGCAGGTGTAGTTTGCCTGCCTGCAGTCTGCAGCTGTGCCCCAGTGAACACAGTCACTTGCTTTGACAAGTGTGTGACACTTCCATAATGCACCCACTGACACGCCCATTCTTGAGTGTACTACTAGCCACTATCCATGAACACCCATTGTGTTTTCCTCAGTTTGTCCTGATCGCAACTCCAGCTTTGTGAATACACTCTGGGTTTTGGAGAACTTTTCAAGCATGCAGTCACAAATAATCGCTCACCTACACGAATATCGCATCACGTTTCAGGCACAGAGTGTTCAAAGTGATTTACTAACTGCAGCTAGTGCATGGTGATAAATGGGTAACTGACAACATCCAGTGTCCAACAAACAATAGGTCAGTCACATCATTTTTATCAAGTGTATAAGAAAAAAATTATTCTGCTACAGTATATCATGTTAAATGACTTTTAGATAAAAGACAACTTCCCCAAACCTCAGTTGAATAGTGGCACAGTGTGGTTAAATGAACATGAATAAATATAGCTTCTATTTTACCAATGAACTTTTAAGCCATAGACATGCAGGTAGCTTTTAAGTACAGCTTTACATGTCCATAAAATATATACAATTATATAATCAATAAAAGGAAGGTCAAATGAAAAAGTGTCTCCCACACAGGAACAAAACAAATTAGATCACTGCTTTGAATGAGTATCCGGTCGCTGGGTCAACAAGGTCTAGGTCGACAGTGACTAGGTCGACCACTAATGGTCGACCGTGACTAGATCACTGAAATGGTCGACATACCATTGGCATTGACAGGTCGACACAAGCTTAAGGTTGACCATGACATGGTGAAAACGAGTATTTTGCATTTTTTGGTGTAGACCGACTTGGTTCATACTTTAGTTTGGTTCCCAAACTGTGCTCTGGTGTGCCTTGGGATACTTGGAGCGGTGGTCCAAAAATAATTCAAAAATTGGTCAGTCTAATTAGGCAAAACTAAGGCTGTTGGCTTCCCATCATAAAATATGTGGAGGAACAGAAGCTAATTCTGTCTCTCGACACATAACTAATCTGAAGGAGGTTATATAAAACACAATTTACTTAATTTAGTATATATATTTTTTTTATTATTTCTCATTGACACTTGACCTAGGGGTGCCGAGAAAAAAAAATTCTGATACTCTAGGGTTCCATGATTTCAAAAGTTTGGGAACAACTGCTATATCGTATAAAATGCTTACAATAGGATCAATGTGTTTTGTATAGTTTGTATTAATAAGTTATCCTGGTACTTGTGTATTATCACGGCGCCCAAGTTTCTTACGTACGGCACCGTAGGGAAATCGCATCGTATGGGCCATTGTAACGGCAGTGCGATGCGATGCGCTTTTCCTATGTAATTTATTCACTGCTCTCTTAGGGCCTTATTCTAGTTCACTCTGACAAAATCATTCTTAGATGGACAAAACCAAGTGCACTGCAGGTGGGGCAGATGTAACTTGTGTAAAGAGAATTAGATTTGGGTGGGTTTGTACTTCAAAGTGAGATCTATATTGCAGTGTAAATAATAAAGCAGCCAGCATTTACCCTGCACAGAAACAAAATAACTCACCCAAATCTAATTCTCTCTGCACATTTTACAGCTGCCCCACTGCAGTGCACATGGTTTTGTCCATCTAAGAAGGATTTTGTCAGAAACTGTGAACTAGAATAAGGCCCTTAGCCCCGGGGAAACTGAATCGCATTGCATCTCCCGCATATATAGGGGGTACGATGGCATTACATTACCTATACAATTATACCATTGTATGACATACAATGAGGTTTTAGGCACCCCCCACCCCGAAGTGTGGCGAGCCCCGCGTGGGGCGGCGGAACGCGTCCTCCGACCTTTTCATATGCCTACTATCCACGTCGGCGCAGAGTTTATTTTATATAGTGTGGCGAGCGCAGCAAGCCACCGAGCCCTGCAGATTACTTTACATGTATTCCACATGCACTCGCCACACTATATAAAATCAACTCCACGTCGACGTGTATAGTAGGGGTATGAAAAGGATGGAGGACGCACAGCGCTAGCCACACTTCAGGGTGGCGTGAATAGTGGGGTGGGGGGGGGGGGTGCTTAAAACCTCATTGTATGTCATTGTATACCTAATGGCATTGTACACCCTATACAATATAAATAAAAGAGCACTGAATAAAATATATAGGAAAATCGGATCGCATCGGCACTTACATGCGATGCTCCTATGCAGAATAGCCCACTAAGCCAATAGCTTAGTGGGCGCCGTGATAATACACAAGCACCGTTCTCCTTGCCTGGAAGTAGAACATCTTGACCAATGTCTTGACAGTCTTACATGGCATATTCTAAATTAGGGAGCTCATAATGTGCTTATTTAAATCTACCAGCAATACTTCCAGTAATAGACCATGGTGTCTATTATTCCAGCTGTGCAACAGTCAGAAAAAAAACAGAATCTGAAAACAGCAAGTCATAAGACCAGAATACTTACAGTGCAAAATAAGGGATGGAAACAAAACCCTATCATGTATTTCACAAATGCAGCTGCACAATAGAACTATACAAGCTGGCATTTTCAATGGTTAATGAGCATTATCCAATATCATATATTAAAACAAAATAAAAGTACAGTTCTGGAAAATGAAGAAAAACACTTTTCTCCTTACTGTAAAGATACAATGGACTTGCTATCCTTTCTGTGGTAAACACATACAAGAACTCTCAGACACAGCCCCCTCCCCACCACAAGGGCTCATTAGATCATGTGCCTGCTTTCCGACAACTTTAACCAGCTGTCCGAAATGAAGTCAGTGCAACTTCATTCTATGGGTTTGGCAGGGTCAGCAGAATCTGCTTTGGACATCTGCTTCTGCTAAAAGTCCATATTTACGAAAGCCACAACCTAATCTCCCCTGAGCCAGTCTTTAGCACCATTTGCCAAAGTCTGTATAGAAAAACTCTTTGACCAAATAAAGTCTTATGTTGTTGCAAATACAGAGGCCCATATTATGAATTTCACATATACAGCACCAGTGAAAGGTGACCTTTGTCTGAGGAAATGAATACACCCATACAATTCAATTAAACACTTTGAATACATGTAGGTTGGTAGGTCATTCTGTCAGGCAGTCACAAAAGTCTACACTCATTTTGTAAACATAAATGCATGTACGTTATTTAGCTAGAATAGTTATTATAAATATGAAAGCAATAATGTCGGAGAGAAAAAATCATGCATTCAAATTAAATCAAAAGCGTTCCAAAATATTTGCTGCTCTTGGATTCTTTTCCTTTGTGTCTGTAGTCATAAAACAACGTTCTGAACTACATTAAAACAGCACTGAGAAGCTGTGTGCTCTCCCTTTAAAGATGACTAGTTCTGATTTGGATTACTCAGGAACTGTGCACTGCTGCATCATCAGTGTTCCATCTGATGCAATGATGTGCAATATAGATCAACAGTGGATGCAATGCTTACCAACTGTCCACACCCATAGCTATAGGGGTGTGGATCGTACATGGTTTGTTTTACCCGAATGTCGACATGGACACATTTGGAAGTCAACCGCAGCACCTCGCAGCACCCTCAATGCTTTGGGCACCCTAGTGGATGCTAGGGCATGAATACCGCCTGTCGGCACATGTTGGCTCATAAAAAGGTGAAAACTCATGTCGACCTCGCGATCTGTCGACCTAAGCCATTTGTCGACCTAAAACCATGTCGACCTAGACACCTGTCAACCTTCATCCATGTCGATCGTGTTGCCTGTCGACCCAACGGTGTCGACAATACGACCGTATCCCAGCTATAGATGTACCACTGCATGATTTTTAAACAAAGAAAACGCCACTGTCTGTTACATTGCAAGCTCAATAAGGTACATCTAGTAACATATGTTGGTCAATCAGAAGTTATAATAGAAGGCAGAAAGGCATTACACTCACCAAGTTACTCTACTTTTAATAAGGTAAACGGTCTACAAATTATAGCAGACAATGAGTAAGTGACCCTTAACGGAGCAAAGGGCAGAACCATGGAGAGGATGTCACTGCTGTGGAAAGGAAACATAACAAGGAAGGAGGCCTTAAAAGGAAAAGACGATGAGAACAGAGAATGAGTCAGAAGAGGCCTATGCTGCAGATATAGCAGAGAAAGGGTTGATTGATTACAAAAAAAAAAAAAGCCCCAGCACATAAAAAAAAAAAGGGACCACTAAACACATATAAGCCCCTCTGTTCCAAAATATTGACCTCTCCACTGCGCATGACTTCAATGAGAATTACTGCTGGGAAACAGTGCTAACCTAGAGGTCATCTTTCCATCTCTAAACTACAACCATACAGCCATGTGAGTAATAGCCCAGCAACATCCCTGCAATGAACACCGCATTTCTGGTTTCTAAACAGACAAAATGGGTTCATGTAAGGGACTACAATCAACTCTGATGCAGTAATGTACTGTAGCCTACAGTTCTCAAGTGCAAAGCAATTACAATGCTTCAGTACAGCTAATGTTGTACATTGCTGTT
>NW_028142829.1:0-10000 GCF_055691185.1 Crinia signifera | reverse complement strand
TTTTTATTATTAAATTAATATTATAAATAGCAACAAATACAAAATAAAATTCCATTATATTACAGGCACTGAACGGACCCAATTGTGTAAATAATCTACGCCACTTTAATACAGCAGGAATTCCCTATTTAACCCCTTCCTGACAGAGCCAGTTTTTGCGTTCCTGACAGAGCCCTTTTTTTCAAATCTGACATGTCTCACTTAAGTGGGGATAACTTTTTTTTGCTTTTACTTATCCCAGTGATTTTGAGATTGTTTTTTCGTGACACATTGTACTTCAAATTAGTGGTAAATTTGGGTCGATACAGTCTGTGTTTTTTTGTGAAAAATACCAAAATATCGTGAAAAAATGGAAAATTTAGCGATTTGCAAAATGTTAAATTTTCTGCTTGTGAGACAAATAATCTTACCACTCAAAATAGTGAATAACTAACATAGACCATATGTCTACTTTATGTTGACATCATTATTTCAACTTCCTTTTAATTTTTTGGGACACTAGGAGGCTTACAATATGAATAGCAAATTCTCAAATTTTCAAGAACATTTTCAAACACTGATTTTTTTAGGGACCAGTTCAGTTCTGATGTGACTTTGAGGGACTTGTATGTGAGACACCCCCATAAATGATGCCATTTCAAAAACTGCACCCCTCACAGTATTCAAAACAGCATTTTGGAAGTTTGTTAACCCTTTAGGTGTTTCACAGGAATTAAAACAAAGTGTAGGTGAAATTTCAAAATTTCTTTTTTTTTGCAGATTTGCAATTTTAATACATTTTTCTAAGGAACACAGTACATTTTACTAGAGAAATGTGACTGAAAATTGATTCCCCCAATTCTTTTGTTTTCATAAATATCCTATATGTGGCCCTAGTGTGCACGGTGACCAAACCACAGGCTTCATAATAGAAGGAGCACCTACTTGATTTTGGAGCCTCCTTTTTATGAGATTATTTTTTAGGCACCATGTAGGTTTCTAGGCACCATAAGATGCTAAAAGTTAGGAACCCCCCCACAAGTGACCCCATTTTGCAAACTACACCCCTCAGGGAATTCATCTAGGGGTATAGTGTACATTTCAAACCCCCAGGGGTTTCACCAATTGTGGTACAACTGGGCAGTGAAAATGAAAAATTATTTTTTTTACACAAAAATACAGTTCTGGCTCCAAATTTGTCATTTTCAGAAGGTATGAAGGAGACAAAGCACCCCAAAATCTGTGCCCCAATTTCTCCCGAGTACGGCAATGCCTCACATGTGACCAAAAAATACCAGTTGGGTGCATGGCAGGACTCAGAAGGGAAGGAGTGATTTTTGGATTTTGCAGCTCAGATTCTGGTGGAATTTTGGTGGGTGCTATGTCGCATTAGCAAGACCCCCAAAGCACCAATACAGTGGAACCCCCCCACAAGTGACCCCATTTTGCAAAGTACACCCCTCAGGGAATTCATCTAGGGGTATAGTGTACATTTCAAACCCCCAGGGGTTTCACCAATTTTGATACAAGTGGGCAGTGAAACTGAAAAATTACATTTTTTTACACAAAAATGCAGTTCTGGCTCAAAATTTTTCATTTTCAGAAGGTATGAAGGAGAAAAAGCACCCCAAAATCTGTGCCCCAATTTCTCCCGAGTACGGCAATGCCTCACATGTGACCAAAAAATACCAGTTGGGTGCATGGCAGGACTCAGAAGGGAAGGAGTGATTTTTGGATTTTGCAGCACAGATTCTGGTGGAATGAATGGTGGGTGCTATGTTGCACCAATACAGTGGAACCCCCCCACAAGTCACCCCATTTTGCAAAGTACACCCCTCAGGGAATTCATCTAGGGGTATAGTGTACATTTCAAACCCCCAGGGGTTTCACCAATTTTGATACAAGTGGGCAGTGAAAATGAAAAATTACATTTTTTTACACAAAAATGCAGTTCTGGCTCAAAATTTTTCATTTTCAGAAGGTATGAAGGAGAAAAAGCACCCCAAAATATGTGCCCCAATTTCTCCCGAGTACGGAAATGCCTCACATGTGACCAAAAAATACCAGTTGGGTGCATGGCAGGACTCAGAACGGAAGGAGTGATTTTTGGATTTTGCGGCTCAGATTCTGGTGGAATTTTGGTGGGTGCTATGTCGCATTAGCAAGACCCCCCAAGCACCAATACAGTGGAACCCCCCCACAAGTCACCCCATTTTGAAAACTACACCCCTCAGGGAATTCATCTAGGGGTATAGTGTACATTTCAAATCCCCAGGGGTTTCACCAATTTTGATACAAGTGGGCAGTGAAAATGAAAAATTACATTTTTTTACACAAAAATGCAGTTCTGGCTCGAAATTTTTCATTTTCAGAAGGTATGAAGGAGAAAAAGCACCCCAAAATCTGTGCCCCAATTTCTCCCGAGTACGGCAATGCCTCACATGTGACCAAAAAATACCAGTTGGGTGCATGGCAGGACTCAGAACGGAAGGAGTGATTTTTGGATTTTGCAGCTCAGATTCTGGTGGAATGAATGGTGGGTGCTATGTTGCACCAATACAGTGGAACCCCCCCACAAGTCACCCCATTTTGCAAAGTACACCCCTCAGGGAATTCATCTAGGGGTATAGTGTACATTTCAAACCCCCAGGGGTTTCACCAATTTTGATACAAGTGGGCAGTGAAACTGAAAAATTACATTTTTTTACACAAAAATGCAGTTCTGGCTCAAAATTTTTCATTTTCAGAAGGTATGAAGGAGAAAAAGCACCCCAAAATCTGTGCCCCAATTTCTCCCGAGTACGGCAATGCCTCACATGTGACCAAAAAATACCAGTTGGGTGCATGGCAGGACTCAGAAGGGAAGGAGTGATTTTTGGATTTTGCAGCTCAGATTCTGGTGGAATTTTGGTGGGTGCTATGTCGCATTAGCAAGACCCCCCAAGCACCAATACAGTGGAACCCCCCCACAAGTGACCCCATTTTGCAAACTACACCCCTCAGGGAATTCATCTAGGGGTATAGTGTACATTTCAAACCCCCAGGGGTTTCACCAATTTTGATACAAGTGGGCAGTGAACATGAAAAATTACATTTTTTACACAAAAATGCAGTTCTGGCTCAAAATTTTTCATTTTCAGAAGGTATGAAGGAGAAAAAGCACCCCAAAATCTGTGCCCCAATTTCTCCCGAGTACGGCAATGCCTCACATGTGACCAAAAAATACCAGTTGGGTGCATGGCAGGACTCAAAAGGGAAGGAGTGATTTTTGGATTTTGCAGCTCAGATTCTGGTGGAATTTTGGTGGGTGCTATGTCGCATTAGCAAGACCCCCCAAGCACCAATACAGTGGAACCCCCCCACAAGTCACCCCATTTTGCAAACTACACCCCTCAGGGAATTCATCTAGGGGTATAGTGTACATTTCAAACCCCCAGGGGTTTCACCAATTTTGATACAAGTGGGCAGTGAAAATGAAAAATTACATTTTTTTACACAAAAATGCAGTTCTGGCTCAAAATTTTTCATTTTCAGAAGGAATGAAGGAGACAAAGCACCCCAAAATCTGTGCCCCAATTTCTCCCGAGTACGGCAATGCCTCATGTGTGACCAAAAAGTGGCAGGACTCAGAAGGGAAGGAGTGATATTTGGATTTTGCAGCACAAATTCTGGTGGAATGATGGTGGGTGCTATGTCGCATTAGCAAGACCCCCAAAGCACCAATACAGTGGAACCCCCCCACAAGTGACCCCATTTTGCAAACTACACCCCTCAGGGAATTCATCTAGGGGTATAGTGTACATTTCAAACCCCCAGGGGTTTCACCAATTTTGATAAAACTGGGCAGTGAACATGAAAAATTACATTTTTTTACACAAAAATGCAGTTCTGGCTCAAAATTTTTCATTTTCACAAGGAATGAAGGAGACAAAGCACCCCAAAATCTGTGCCCCAATTTCTCCCGAGTACGGCAATGCCTCACATGTGACCAAAAAATACCAGTTGGGTGCATGGCAGGACTCAGAAGGGAAGGAGTGATTTTTGGATTTTGCGGCTCAGATTCTGGTGGAATGAATGGTGGGTGCTATGTGGCATTAGCAAGACCCCCGAAGCACGGTGAAATTATGAACCTAATATTCCATAGATGTGTGGTATATTTTAAAACACTCCTTTATACATAGGCCGGGTTTGTCGGGGCAAGTGTCACACTGGAAAATAGTTTGCTTTCTTATTCCCTTTTTATAGCAAACTTTGCACCTTTTTTGTGTCCTGCCCTTTTTTCCAGTGGAGGGGATTTCATCAGGAAAATGCTGCCCTGGTACAATACGGGGGCCAGTACTAGAAGTACTGGGGCCCTCTGCCTGCTGGTTCCCAAATATTAGGCCCTTTATGACTTCCTCTTGAAAGTGCATAAATGTCCCCCTCTGGCCGGTAGAACGGAATAGCACGTAAGCGTTATACAGTGCCATCTGGATGATATACACGGCCACCTTCTTGTACCAGATTTTTGTTTTCCGCAGGGCACTGTACGGCTTCAGTACCTGATCTGAAAGATCCACTCCGCCCATGTACCTATTGTAATCCAGGATACAATTAGGTTTTGAGGTGTGGGTACTGGTACCTCGTACAGGGACGGAGGTGGTACTGTCTCCGTGAATTGTTGTCAGTATAAGGACATCCCTCTTGTCCTTATATTTGACCAACAACATATTTTCGTTGCATATTCCCCTGCTTTCACCCCTTCTCATTACTTGGGCAATGTGCGTTTTTGGGAGGCCTCTTTGGTTCTTGCGCACAGTACCGCAAGCTGCTGTACCTCTTGAACCAAGGGCCTTAAACAGGGGGATGCTAGTGTAAAAGTTATCCACATAGAGGTGATAACCTTTATCCAGGAAGGGGTGCACTAAATCCCAGACAATTTTCCCACTAACACCTACGAGGGAGGGGGGGCATTCTGGCGGTTGAATTCTTGAATCCTTCCCTTCATAAACCCTAAACCTGTGGGTGTACCCTGAGGTGCTTTCACACAGTTTATACATTTTTATGCCATACCTTGCCCTCTTACTGGGAAGGTACTGGCGGAATTTAACCCTTCCTTTAAAATGTATAAGGGACTCGTCGATACAAATAAATTTTTCAGGGATGTACACCTCTTCAAATTTGGCACTGAAATGATCAATGACCGGCCTGACTTTGAATAGCCGGTCAAAGGTGGGATCATCTCTGGGTGGGCACTGTGCATTATCGGTGTAATGTATAAATTTAAGAATTGTCTCAAATCGAGTCCGGGGCATGGCCATACGGTAAAATGGAGTACTGTACAGAACATCTGTACTCCAATATTGCCTAATTTCTGGCTTTTTTACTATGCCCATATGAAACACCAGACCCCAAAACGTCATCATCTCTACTGCATCTACAGGGGTCCACCTAGCAAATGATGACGTGGGGTTTTGAGCAATAAACTGCTGGGCATATAAATTAGTTTGGTCCACCATTAAATTTATAAAATCATCAGAGAAAAATAATTTGAAAAAGTCAATTTCTCTGAGACCTGTGGAATCAAATTGGATTCCTGGCATGGCCAAAAACTCAGGAACCTGGGGCTCAAAATTGTCTGGTGGTGGGGTCCATACTAGATCAATTATTGGGGGGGGAATCTCAGCTGATCTACGGGGGCGTCTTTGAGGGGGTCCCTCATCACCAGAGGAGGAAGAGGAGCTTAAGACAAATCCTTCAAATTCCCCGCTTGCATCACTGCCTGTGTCAGAGTCAGAGGCAAGCATGGCATATGCCTCCTCCACTGAATACATTCTCCTGGATGACTGGGAGGACATTTGGGATGCCATTTTTATTTTTGTGTTACTGGTAGTGAAATGTTTCAACACGTGTATAGTGTAGGGGGGGGTACAAACTTTATTTGTATGTAGTGTGTATGTGGTGCAGAAAAAAAAAATACTTTATACCAATAAAAAAAAAAAAAAATGAAGGGGTTAAAAATAAAAAATTGAAGGGGTTAAAAAAAAAAAAAAAAAGGTCCTGCGCCAAAAATTGAGCACAGATGTTGGTCAGTAACGTCTGTCACTGAACAGCGCTCAAAGGCAACAGGAATCTGATAAAAAATAAATAAAAAATAGATCAACCCTGTGCCGAAAAAGCTGATCAGTGATGTACGTCACTGATCGGCGCACAGTGGCCACAGGACACCCACAAAATCAGTGTGTGTAAAAAAAAAATTAAAAAAAGACCCCACAGCACTCACAAAAAAAAAAAAAGGTGATCAGTGATGCGACACTGATTACCAGTGAGGGACAGCAGGTGCACAACCTTTGGTGCAACTGACAGTGCAACTGGCAGCAACTGACAGGTATATATATAAAAAAAAAACCTCTGCGCCCCCAAAAAGTTGCTGATCAGCACAGATATACTGATCAGCACAAAAGGGGGGGTAGCAGACACAAAATATACACTCTCTATCACTCTCTGTCACTATCTCTCTCTATCTCTCTATCTCTCACTATCTCTCACTATCTATCACTCTAGGACACTGCAGCAGCAGCACTGACAGTTATATGTATAAAAAAAAACTGCACCCCCAAAAAGGGGGGGTAGCAGACACAAAATATACACTCTCTATCACTCTCTGTCACTATCTCTCTCTATCTCTCTATCTCTCACTATCTATCACTATCTTTCACTCTATGACACTGCAGCAGCAGCACTGACAGTTATATATATAAAATAAAACCCCTGCACCCCCAAAAAGGGGGGGTAGCAGACACAAATCTCTCTATCTCTCTACCTCTCACTATCTATCACTATCTATCACTATCTATCACTGTATGACACTGCAGCAGCAGCACTGACAGTTATTTATATATAGAAAACCCCTGCACCCCCAAAAAGGGGGGGTAGCAGACACAAAATATAGCTCTCTCTGTCACTATCTCTCTATCTCTCTCTATCTCTCTCTCTCTCTCTATCTCTCTATCACACTGCAGCAGCAGCAGGAAGTCTCAGGAAGTCAGATCCAGGAAGCGTCCAGCACGCTACAAGCAGTGATAAGGTGATCAGGTAAGGTATTTGCAAGGATCAGGTAAGTATTAGCAAGGATCAGGTCGGTATTCACGGCAGGCAGGCACGGTGACCGTTCTGCACGCTATTCCAGACCGGAATGGCGTCTGCAGCGCAGTCACCGTCAGTTTAAATGTCGCGCCTTGGCTGTGATTGGTCCGTGGGTCCCACGGACCAATCACAGCCTTGGGGGCAGGTGGGGTGAGGGTGGGGTGAGGTGTCATCGTCACCGATGACCCCCTCATGCCCCCTGACGCCCGGCGGTGATTGACACCTGTGTTACCGAGCGTCCGATTCGCTGGTAACACAGGAAAACGCTGTGAATGGCTGTTCACACTGAACAGCCAATCACAGCGATCGCCGACGGGGGGGCGGCATCGCAGCCCCCCCTGGGCATGCAGGGACATGTCTGCTGTCAGGGACAGCAGACATCGTCCCTCTGTCACTGCGTCTCGAGACGCAGTGACAGTTTAAACTCATGACGTACATTTATGCCATGTGTCGGGAAGTACCTCCCGGCCATGACGTAAATGTACGTCAAATGTCGGGAAGGGGTTAAAAAGTTCAGTTTGTTCATTAAAATCCGATGGCTGTATTCAATTAACACAACATGCCACAACTAAAAAATTAAAAAATTCCAGGACCAGCCAAATATTCCACCAAAAAGATGCAATCTGTTAATTTATAGGAAGGTTAACCACACATGAATAAAACCGGCAAAAAATGTAAAAGAAAATGGGAATTATGAGAAAAAGACAGGGGCATATATTCAATGCTGTGGGCGAGCGGTGACTGCGAGCAGGACTTTTTGCTCGCAGTCACCGCTCACCCTGTCAGTATTCAACTGACCCCCCTCATTCGCAAATTCCCCCTCGCTCCGTTTTTTGAGCGAGGGGGAATTTGCGAATGTGCCTCCAAAAACTGCGAGAATCGAGGCTAATTACAGCGAGTTTGCTGCACTAGCCTCGGCTCTCACAGTTTAGGGGAATCCTTGTAGTTCTGTGACAGCGAGGATTCCCCCGGAACGTTGCATAGTGCGAGCGGCCAGCGCGGGGGTTAAACTGCGAGGATCACTGGTTTTCTGTGATCCTCCCAGTTTAACCCCCTCGCACCAGCATTGAATACCTGCCAATGGCTCCTTAAGCAAGCTGAAAGCTAGTTAGTAAGCCCCTTACAAGGGCTAGTACAATTACTACAACATTACAATACAGTTATCTTAATATTCATCTGTAAATAAATTAAAATAAGATGTTTAGGGGAGGATTTACTGAACAGCATCTTTACAAATTTTCTGTGTTGGTCATTTAAAAAAACAATACAAAAAACAATACAACACTGTTGTGTGCTTAAAAGTGTACTATTGCATGCCTTCTTAAGGTGCATACGCACGTAAAGATTTTTCTATCTGATCTATCTGGTGGGAACAAAAACCTGGAAATGTATGGGAGCAAATGACAAACAAAATTTTTTTCCCCAAACGCTTGAAAACAGACAGTGATCAGTCAGACAAATTGTTTAAATCATAATTTAATCAAAGCATATTTTTTTTGTTTTCCTGCATTTGGGTGGAAATTTTTGATAGTCAGCCTCCCATACATTTCCAGGTGTACATTTCCATTTAAGGTGTAGCAAAAGATATTTATTCATTTCAAAATGTAAGTTTGCTTGCAGAGCTCTGCTTGATCAGTAAATCGTATGGTACAGTAGCTGTACTAAATAAAGGTGTAAATGATAACAAACCATTAACAACAAATCACATCCGAAAGGAGCCCACTCAAATGTTTTCTATTTTGTATAATAATAAAATTCTCGTACACAAATTGCCTATAATGTTTAAAATTTATCAATAGGAGATTAAGTCTGAAAAAAAAAAAAGAATATTATATTCCCTGAGGGAGACATGCATAGACAAAGAGGACACATCCCAATTCCCTGATTCACCTGAGAAACATTTACTTGCCACCCTTTGACTGGAGACCCACTGGAGCCTGCGGTTAGACTGGAATGTGATTTGCTACAAATTCCAGAGTGATTTATACATGGAATCAGGCAATGACTGGTCATTGGGATAACTGGCATAAGGCAGGCTGTCTGGCTCGCCCCTGATACTTACATGCTTAGACGCAGTGGTAAGTTATATTATTTCTATACGTAAACGGAAACTGGATTTCTGTAGTGCTTAGTCTATTAACATCCCAAATTTACAGAACACTGTTCTTATTACTGGAATTTAAACATGTAGAACAAATTTAAAAAAATATATATAAAAACTAATGCGTAGTAAAAACTAGACAATATTTTGAACCATTTCAACAATTCCGACATCTAAATATCATCTAGTGTGTGTGATCTGTGTCATGGACTATGTGCGCTCCCATTTGTAATCAGCAACATCCTTGGTCATCGCTCCTGTCTCCCTGTCGCTAACGAGGTCCTGTCAAGTACACATCGCTTAGGGTGTACCCAGCAAGAGTAGTGTGTACCCAATAAGAGGGTATGAGCAAAAAAAGTCAACAAGGTCATCTGACTTACATACTCTGTAGCCATACATTGTAAAGATGTTAAAGCCAACCTTTCAAGTTCTATGCTCAATCTAATTTCAGATATTTTATAAATAATTTATAAAAATAAATTATTGTAAACTTTATGGTGTTTAAAAAATTATTGTCTGTAGGAAACTTGACACCTGTGTACAAGAATTAAAGACTCCTCAATAAAATAATCTTCATTACAGAAGACACAAAAACCTTTTAAATAAGTAAATAAACAGCTGTGGTCATGTTTTAGAACTTTCAGATTTTAAATAGGTTTGTTTTATTTGCAGGTCACTAGTTACCTTTTGTTTGGCATTCTAAGAAATCATTAAAAAAAAACAACTAAAGATACAGTAATAATCAAATGTACTATATAGTCTTGGCTGCACAGTATATTTTTCTATGCCGGCGGG
>NW_028142828.1:0-21453 GCF_055691185.1 Crinia signifera | reverse complement strand
AGTGTGTGGGCTCTACTGGACCCAGAGGCCCATGTGCACTGCACACCTTGCACCCATTATAGATATGCAAGTGGCAAGGACTAAGAAGGATGAAGCTCCTGTATGTATAGGTATAATTCCTACCTTTTGCTCAGGCTATAATGCAAACATCTGTAATACTGACGTCTTATTATTTAGCACTGCAGCCTTCAGAACTTTCTCAGATAATTGTTCCGGACTAAAAGTGGATAACAAGATGGGCATTCCAGCCCAATATAGAAAATAGAGAAAGATGGCACAAAATACATTTTATCTACAAAAAAGCACGATGTGAAACCATATCACATAGGGATGTGTCTCCCTGTGGACTAAAAGTTTCCTTACCGGTGTGATGCTGCGTGGGCTTGGGGACCTATATTGAGGAATCAATGAGTCATTGGAGTTCTTCATTTAAAGAACTCTCAGCAGCACACATAACTATTTCTTATGAGTAATGGTCTTATCTGCATTTGTATTTGAAGAAGCCATTATTTTATCTTCTGAATGTGAGTGTCATTTTAACATAATGTTTTATGATATAATACCTAATTTTGTTTATTATATCATAAAACATATTACACTGAGGATCTTTAAAAATTAAACAAACAAAACAATATTTGATTTCTACTAGATTAGAACATCAATCATAATTCCAAAACTAAAGCATTCATAGCATTCAGCAGGAGGAACCATGCTTTCCCCGGTCCCCTTCAATAGGCCTGGGTAAAGAGTATTCTCTTCCCCCCGCTCACTTGGTACCACTGTTTGCCTTTACAGCACAAAATACAAAACCAGCTTAACAGTTGATATTAGTGAAATGCTTGAGTAAATAGGTAAGTCTTGAGTCCAGAGGTGCTTTAAGTGAAAAAAGGGTCCATGTGCAGCCGAATGGTCCTCCTCCTCAGTGCAGTAGACCCTGGCATATTAAATGGGTTCAGGATGTGCAACGTGACCCATTGTAAATACACTATTATTATTATTTATTATTATTAACATTTTCTTATATAGCGCACACATATTCCGGCCACGCTTTACAGAGTATAGTTGAACATACCCATCAGTCCCTGCCCCAGTGGTGCTTACAATCTATATTCTCTACCACATGCACATGCACACACAGACATTCTAGGGTTCATTTTGTTGGAAGCCAATTAAGCTACCATTGTACCATTGTGCCGTAGTTTTTAAACAGGTGCATATGTTATCCTGCAGACGCTGCTCTGTGCGTGAGTCGGGGGTGACCAGATGGTGCCGTAGCGGTGATGTTCTTCTTGCTGTGCAAGTACCGCTGTGCTGGCCGTGTCACTGAGGGAATCAGAGGCTCCTTAGCGCTTCAGATGTTGGTAGCGCTACCCCACTGCGTACCGTACGGACCGGAAGTGACCGGAAGTGACCTGGAATCGGCGCCGGCTGTCAGAGTGGACGGATAAGAGTGTAGGGAAACAGGTGTCAGGGTTCAGCTGGTTCTTCTCTTGGTAGTCCAACGCGTTTCGTGAATCCTTGAAAAAGTGCGCAGGACGCACAAAACGCTTTGGACTACCAAGAGAAGAACCAGCTGAACCCTGACACCTGTTTCCCTACACTCTTATCCGTCCACTCTGACAGCCGGCGCCGATTCCAGGTCACTTCCGATCACTTCCGGTCCGTACGGTACGCAGCGGGGTAGCGCTACCAACATCTGAAGCGCTAAGGAGCCTCTGATTCCCTCAGTGACACGGCCAGCACAGCGGTACTTGCACAGCAAGAAGAACATCACCGCTACGGCACCATGTGGTCACCCCCGACTCACGCACAGAGCAGCGTCTGCAGGATAACACCTGCACCTGTTTAACAACTACGGCACAGAGAGGACACAGATTATAGGGTACCACTCTAATTTAACCTTTTCATTATGCACCTTTTTTACCACTCTTTTTATACATCCATTATTAACTTTTTGCACATAACTCTAGCGCTCTTTAACCATTCCATCAATCTTTTCCCCTATAAGAGCTGCTTAAATTAGCGCAATTTCCATCCCAAAATTGAATATTATCAGTTATATACAGTTATCACATTTTTAAATTAGCTCAGTGGTTCCCAATCTTTTATGAATCACGGCGCACCTGATTATCAGAATTTTGTTCATGGCACCCCTAGGGCAAAAGTTTCTCATTAATAAAATCAGTGCCGACTCATGTTGCTTTCAGTACCATCAAAGCCTCAACATGCCCTTTTATTGGCCATCAGAGGCCACTTATACTGACCATTATCCTAATTTTGCTAATTTCTGGATTAATAATGAGGAATTCTTTTTAATGATACAAGTTTAACATAAAAATAAAAAAATACTGTACATTCTCATTTATTTTAACATTTGTAATAAATATTACAACACACAAGTGAACTTTGCATGTTTGCACTTTTCTCTACTCTAGACGGGAAAGAAGGGAGTGAAAGATACGCATAAAATGTACAGTCTAAACTGACTCTTGCTAAGATTTATAGTGCAGAACTGTTTAAGTATGCAGCCTCCTTTGCTAACATTATAGAGGATAAAAATATAATTAAATGAATGTAAACAGTGTATCTGATCGCTATAGCTATAGTAGTGGTCCCTAGATGACAAGTTATTCAATATGGGTTGTTTCTTCATAATGATTTAGTATTTTACCTACAAAAAGAAGGAAAAAAAACATATTGCATCATTCACTAGACTGACACCGGCATTCCGGCTGTCATCAGAAGATCTAAGCAAAGGATCCCAACAGCTGGCACACCAATTGGGGAGTATACGGGCCGGGGAAGGGGAGGTTAGGTTTGGGCACTAGTTGGGAGACCTAGGGTTAGGCTGTGGGGAGGGGAAGGTTAGGGTTAGGCTGCGGGGAGAGGGGTTAGGCACTTAGAAGGGGGGGTTAGGTTTAGGCAATAGCAGGAGGGTTAGGGTCAGGCTTCTGGTGGGGGGCAGAGAGGGTAAGGGATAGGGTATCCGCGTCCCCTCGCGGGGCTCGCTGCGCTCGCCACGCTTCGGGCTCGGTGGCTCGCTGCGCTCGCCACACTATTCTATTCTCACTCCACGCCCTAGTGGATAGTAGGGCATGAAAAGGTCGGAGGACGCGTACCGCCGCCCCTCGCGGGCTCGCTGCGCTCGCCACGCTTCGGGTTGGCGTCTATCGTGGCCTGGGGTTAACGCGCTTAAATTTGGGGGGGTTGGGAATTTTTTTCATTGAATCCAATGTAAAATTGGGTCCCAGGGACCCAATTTACATTGGATTCAATGAAAAAAATCGGGTGAAAAATCGGTCGGTCGCGTCGATCGCATCGCATGCGACCAAATCGCATGCGATGCGATCGACCCGATTTTTCTGACACGACCACCCCGATCTGAATCGGTGTGGCCGTGCTAGGAAACAAGTACCGAAGTATCTGTGTGAACTGTATAAGTAATACTTTGGCTAAACAGATAACAATGTCTCTCTGAGCTGCAGCATAAAGGAGGTGTATCACAGTTTATAAAGCGTTGAAGTTGCTTCTAGTAACCAATCAGTTTCTTCCTATCATTTAATAGAATTTAATTGATAAATGCTAAATAGAATCTGATTGGTTTCTAGGGGAAATCCCCCACCATTGTCGCATTCTTCACTCTTTAGATGGTTTGTTTCATTTCCCTCATAATCTGTGCTTAGTGTTAACCACCTCATTTTAATAAACGATTGCAGTAAAGCTGCTTCCATTCTACATGTGAGGAAGAGCATCTGGCGCTGGGATAGATTAGGCCAGGATTATGCTTTGTCACAAAGCCAAAATGGTTTTTGAGGTTACAGCCCACTGCCAAAAATACAAGATAATATGTAAAAGAGATAATGGAAGTCTACAGTTTACAAATGATGGGAATTATGTTACTAGTATATAGGAATTGTCATATCATTCTAATTCCAGTACACATTCCTTACCTACTCCTTTTTTCCTCATAAAATGAGCTACAGTGGTAAATCATCTTCTGTCAAATTGTTTTCCCTAGTAAGACCATATTTCATGCTTACTCATCTGAGTTATAAATAAGCTGAAATCCTTTATTGTGGTGCAGGGACTGCTGATGTGGGTATGAACGGTAGAAGCCAGAAGTGAAGTATGTTGTCTGTCTGGGCACACGCAGACTGAGGTAATCAGTGAATCTCTGGGTTACAGAATGTCACACCCAGTATAGTAGTGAGTTCGGTACTTGTTTCCTAGCACGGCCACCATCGAGGGTAATCGTGTACCTTAACTTAAGGTACACGATTACCCACGATGAACCCGATATCCAGCAAAGGCAAAATCAGGCCAACGCGTCGGTCGGGTACATTAACATGGCACGCGACGCGACCGACGCGATGCACCCGATTTTCCCATAGGGTTCAATTTTAAAATATTTTTAACATTGTAATCGGGAAAAAAATGGGAAATGGGCCAATATGGCCCATTTCTCATTGTATATGCACCCCCCCCCCATTGTGAACGTCACCCCATGATTGACGCCAACCCGAAGCGTGGCGAGCGTAGCGAGCCTGCGAGGGGCGGCGGTACGCGTCCTCCGAACTTTTTCATACCCCTACTATCCACGTCGGCGTGGAGTTGAGAATACAAAGTGTGGCGAGCGCAGCTCTAACTGTGCGGAATTTGTATATTCTCCCCATGCTTGCGTGGGTTTCCTCCGGGTACTCCGGTTTCCTCCCACAACCCAAAAATATACTGGTAGGCAAATTGGCTCCCAACAAAATTAACCCTAGAATGTCTGTGCGTGTTCATGTGGAAGGGAATATAGATTGTAAGCTCCACTGGGGCAGGGACTGATGCGAACTATACTCTGTAAAGCGCTGTGGAATATGTGTGCGCTATATAAGAAACTGTTAATAAATAAATAAATACATTTTAGATTTTTATTCACATAGTGTTAAAATTGTATCTGGTTTCTATGTACTATTTAGTTTGGTTATATATGACATTTATGTAACACATTGGGGGAAATTTTCTAAGAATACGAATACGACTGACATCAGTCTTATTTTTCCCGAAATAGGAATCGTAAATAGGGCAGATTTACTAATCTGCTGTATTTAATCATTCATATTTGGCCGATGGTGTAGGCGGGCATATTCCGTCAGATTCGTATTCGCATTTAATACAAATACGATTCAACAGCCTGCAAGGAGCCCGGGGGCACCGGGGACAGCCTCAGGCTTCAGCCTGGGCAATTAAATTCTGAAGGGTTCCCCACTTCCCCAGGACCCCAGCCCGGGCTGACCGGTCAGGGGGTAAATGCTTCCCACCGGCTGTGGCATTACTCTGCTAGCTGGTTGGGCCTGGTGCTGTTTCTCGAAAATACAGGGTACTCCTACTCTTTTTGTCCCCCATATTTTGGGAACCAGGACGGCCCTTGAGCTGTTGCTGGTTTTAAAAAATCCTGGGGACCCCTATTTTGTTTTCCCTGTGAGTTTTTGAAACCAGGACCGGCTCTTTGAGACTGGAGCTGGCTATGGCCATGGGGGGGAGCCCATGTCATTTAAAAAAAAAATATTTATTTATTTTATCTGTTATTTTTCACTGAAGCCTGCACGTCAGATCCGTGCAGGCTTCAGTGTAAAAAAATAAAAGCCAAAGACGCCTGGAAAATTAGGTGTATTTTCCAGCTATATTTTCCTGGCAATTAGCTAATTAGCGGCCATATTTCAAATATGGCCGCTTAGTAATTTAGAAAACACCGTTCGAAGGAATGGTGATTCCTACTTGTATTCATTCGATGGTGTATACATTCATATTCGTAAATACAAATATGAATATGCCATGAATACAAATTCACATATATTCGGCATAGTAAAATGTATGCAGGAGAAGTTTACTTATACCACCAGAGGCGTTACTCAAAAAATGGGTGCACCCTCTTACAGAAACATTTGGTGCCCCCCAGGAAGGTTAAGCACCCCCAATCCCACCTCACCCCTCCATTTGCTGCCATCCCCGTTTGCAGCCCGGACCTGCAGATCTACTTGTCTGCGGTCCCGGCACTCCTCCTGTCTTTGTGTTTTCAATTGGTTCAGTCCATAACTGTGCTGTGATACTGACTTTAAACCAGCCTTTCATATAATTATGCTCATTTCATAGACCTCATCTCTGGTGATGCTTAGGTCTGAGGCATACTCAAACTTTCCTCTTCTATACATGGTCAGGAAGTATTTTACAAGTGTGGTTTGTCTCCATAAGTCTCATCTGCTAAAGGTCATCATATTTGTTGGTCAGTACCCCAATCATTCTCTAAAATAATGAATCATTGTAAATGACCATGTGGCAATAAGGTCAACTTGTCAACTTCAGATATTGTGGTATTCTGTAATGATCTAATCATGATTAATAAAATAAATTTATGGTTGCATAAAAGAATATTCTCATATAGATCGCAGGCATCCCAGTGATCACCAGAGTGCCACAGGTTCTTTTGAGAAAGGGATCCAAAGGATGCAACCTAACTGAACATGCATCGGCAGAAGTTGACACATGTGCAGTAGCGCACCAGAGGTCCAAAGCAAGATTTTACATCTACATGTAAGCATATATGTTACCGGAGCTCCTTTTCCTGCAACTCAGACACAATACATTCAGCAGAATAAGGATTCCCTATTTCCTCAAATAGTGCCAATAATCTTTACTATTGAGGCAGTCCACAAATATTAATAAATATGACCAGTACAGTTCTTTTATTTTGTACCAGTGCTCGTAAAAAGCAACTTAAAAAAATTCTAAATTTAGCAGTAGGGTTATTTATTTATTATTTGACTTTAAGACTTTAGCACTGCACTATCTCCAATGTGTCCTCTTGCTAGTGGCCTTGTGTTTTCTCTTTTACGTCCAAAAACTATTATTGAAGAAAAAAAGTGCAGGTAAAAATGGTGCATTCACATATACGTAAGTCATACAGGTCTCTAGATGTGGAATAAAACAAGTGAAAGGTTCCTAAAGCTGTTGTGTACGCAGCATATAAAAAATAAAGTAATGGCGATTGTGTATTGTTCTAACTTCAGATATAATGGTTTTATTACAATTATAGTCCTTGAGCACAATCCTGGTTTTTATCCTGCGGTGTAGCCATGGGACATGAAAGAAAAAAAAACAACATACAGAGCAGTATTCAATGCCCTGATGGCAAGAAGTGCTGATAACTCACCGTCAGAGTATTCAACTCACTCCCCTGAGGAAATCTCTTATTGTCGATTTCGACACTTTTGTGCATGTACGCAAGTGGCAGCACGCATGCACGACCCCTTAAACTGCAGTCGCATTCTAAAAATTGCAACTGAAGTCTATGCGCCATTGCTGTCTAAGTGCAGGTGCAGTCTAAGTGCAAGTGAAGCGTTCACATATTAGCTATGCGATTGCAACATTTTAGAATCATATCCTGGGGAGTGACCAAGCATGTGGGATGCCCCTGTCATGTGCTCGGCGGCCCCTGCATGCTAGTGACAGCAGTTGTAGTTTTGCAAATTGTCAATAAATTTCAGCTCATGCTAATTCAGGCCCTTGGACAGGCAGATAGAAGGCAACACCAATAAGGCAATAATAGGGAAAAGTATTCCTCTGCTCTGTGTCAATGTGCGTATAAAAGAGTAGAATCAAAAGGAGAGGGAACAGAAAGGGAAAAGAGAGGTTAGAAGACAGGAAAAGACAAATATAGAGGGACAGATGTACTAAGCTTGAAAAGCGATAAAATGGAGAGTGAAAAACCACCAACCAATCGACTTTTAACTGCCATGCTACAGCCTGACAGTTAGTAGCTGATTGGCTGTTTGTTTATCACTCTCCACTTTATCACATTTCAAGGCTTAGTACATCTCACCGATAGAGAGCTAGAAAAAAACAATATGGGAGAAAGACATGGGGGGAGTTTGGGGGGAATAATACAGTACAGTACATGCAAGAAAGGTGGATACGTTGGATATTGAAGTATTCTCTAAAATGTAAAAGAAAATAATAAGAAATAGATAAATATTAAATACAGTCTATACATGTAGATGACAGAAGATACTAAGGAATATATGAGTTGTGCAGTATGATCATATGTTGAAGGCATCTGATTTGTAGTCTATTAAGCACTGTTACACATGAGTCCCAAATATGATTCACACACCTGCTTCTCTCAATGACTCCGGGCAACTTGTACAGTGTAAGCAGCAGTGATTCACTAATGGTCTCCCTCAAATCATGGCAACCTAATGATACATTTTACCTACACTAATATTGGTTAAAGTCTTATGATCTGTAAAATCCATAAAGGGGACCACAATGTGTAATTCCAATGGTGAAAAGGCTCTGTGTGGTTTACCACAAGCCAGTCATGTGTCCTAAGTCAGCAGCAGAACCTGTATGTTTCTCCAGGACGTGTATTTTTGGTATGACTTGGGGTAAAGTCATCCATTAAACTACTTCTGACTCTTTAATTGGAAGATGTGGTCAAACATGAAGTCACACCAAAAGGTTTCCAATATCAAGGACCAATCAGTTTCAGCATCTGTTCTAGACTCCTGCAGACTGGCAAGGAGCCCGTTAAATGGGTAAATTAGCTATTTGGTAATAACTTTGGAAAGTTATTTTTGAGCGTCTTGCTAGGAAGATCAGCCTAGTGTGACTATAAATTACAGTAATATGAAGTGCGGCTTACTGTGCAAAGCATATTGTTTTACTACATTGTACTGGGTATTTCACAGGACCTATCTCACAACAAAGGGTATGGGTCGTTGGGCCAAAAGTTGGACACAGGCATTAGGTCAACATTCAAAAGGTTGATATGGTTTTTATGTTTTTTGGCCCAGATGTTAACATAGTCAACATGGATACTGAAAAAGTTCACCGCATCCCCTCGCATGGCCCAAAATGATATTCTCCCTCCATGTCCTAGTGGATGGAAGAGAAATACCACCTGTCGGCACATGTTGACTCACAAAAATGATTTGACTGTCGACCTTTTCAATGTCGACATAATGCTTGTGTCGACCATTTGACCCTGTTGACCTTAGGCATGTAGACCGTTTCCATGTGTCAACCTAAGGCCAGTTGACCTTCAGTGGTCAACCCAATGTATTTCAATCTTTATAGTGTAGACCTAACGACCATATACCTTACACCTAGTAGAAAAAAATATATTGTTTCCTTGTATTAGGTTTCATAGTCACAGTAGCTGGATTTTGCTGACTATGGATTAGAGTGCTTCATTTAACAGTTTCATTAGTGAATTATACATTGACCACAATCATTTATCTATGGACACCAGCTTTAATATTACTCAAAAGCTGTACATAAAATATCCGGTATTCTTTAAATATCAAGGACAGTGGATGTTATTTAAGTCTAACGTGAAAAGTGGTAAAACCCCAATGGGGGGGGGGGGGGTTCTGCATTTCCCATATGTACTTAACACCAGCCAATAAATTTCCGGTGCTGCAGGTAATGCCAGGGGGCATATGTAACCAATATCTCTGAATTCTATTATCATGTGTTCAAGATTGGTTACTCATACCACTCAGTGTGCTGGGGGGGAAAATGTCTTGTTTTACTTAACCAGTATTAACCCCTCCCTTGCATGCACCTGAGTGATATTACTGAACTAATTTGAACATCTACCTCTATATGTATGAATGCCAGGAGGCTGAAGGCTTCTTTCCTCATCGGTGCTGTAAAGGAACCACCCCATCACTCTATGCATGGGCAGAGGGACTTCAAGGGTGAAATGGAGCGAAGGCCATCGCAATGGGCAGCTCTTATTGGGAGAGCTGCATTACTAATCACATATATAAGTATGTATGTAATTTGTGTGGGTGCGGTAAGTGGTTGGATGTAACACGCAGGGTAGGGATGTACTGCACAGTCCGAGATAAGTCTAAGCTGTCAACAATAACTGTGCTTGCCCTGTTAGAGCAGAGCTGAAGAGAGATGCATAAGTACACCAAGCTCTGGTGACATATAGCATTTTAGGCAAGAGAATATGAGGTGGCATATTGGCTCCAGATGGTGGACCATAATGGTTTACATTTTGGACATTTGCTTGTGCAAACCTAGAGAAAATGGACATGCCCCCGGAATTGCGCACTAATTTGACAAATTAGTCACAATCATGACAGTGGGACATAGCTCTCACATGGGGACTATCCCTCTGAAATCAGCATGGTTGAGTGGTATGTTGTATATGCAGAGGCGTAGCTAGGGTGGAGCCGGCGGAGCACCAGCTCCGGGCACCAACATGTCACCTGGCGCCGGAGCTCTGCCCCTGGCTCCCCCTCCCTGCTCGCCTGTTCCCCGCTGTGCTCGGCATCAGTCTGTGCGGCGAGACAGCTCCCGGCTCTGTCTTCCTTCTCCCTGCTGCTGCCTGAGGTAGAGATACAGCCGCTGGCAGGCAGGGGGAGCACCTCCCAGGCTGATGTCGAAAGTGAAACTACAGCCTGAGAGGGGAGAGAGACCGAGGAGCACAACAGCAGCGCCGTGGACGGGCTTTCTGAAGTGAGTGGGGGCAGCTGCAGCCAGCACTGGTCTGGCACTGTATACCTGGGCAAAATTATTGATCCATACACTGGCAGGTGTGGGGGAGTAAATTTCACTGCATGTCTGCCTAGGCTGTGCTGGAGGGGATCTGTGAATATGTGACACATGCCTGCTTATGGGGGGGGGGGGGGGTGTGTGTGTGTGTGTGTGTGTGTGTGTGTGTGTGTGTGTGTGTGTGTGTGTGTGTGTGTGTGTGTGTGTGTGTGTGTGTGTGTGTGTGTGTGTGTGTGTGTGTGTGTGTGTGGGCGCGGGGGGGGGGGGAGGGGGGGTCTGTGACTGCTACTGCATGTCTGCATTAGAATCACAGACTCACTGTTCCAAGTCAGATCCCCTTCCAGCTCAACTCAGCTCATAAGCAGACATGCATACCTCCCAACTGTCACGATTACAGCGGGACAGTCCCGATTTTTGGGCCTGTCCCGCTGTCCCACCCGCGGCAGGCATTGTCCCGCTGCGGGGAGCGGCATTTGGGAGACCCCCCAATCTAATAGAGTAGACGCTGTGCGCATGCGCACAGCGTCTATTCTCGTATGAAAATGAGGTCACGGCTAATTAGCATAAGCCGCGCCCTCATTTGCATACGCGTGCCCCCTTTTCGGGCACTCGCTATTTCCCCACACAGAAGTTGGGAGGTATGGACATGTCACATATTCAGATCCCCCAACCCCCTCGCTATAGGCAGATTCTGGAAAAGTAGAGAATATTGGTTCAAAAACCTTTTTATTTTCACTGCACCTGTTCTAGATTTAAATATATTAAATGTTAAATTTGGATGTACCATTTTCTTAAGCGGTGTGTGGTATAATGTTAGGCTGCACCCCCTTTTTCACCATGCAAGGGTCCCACCTACTACATATTGGGGGGGGGGGGGACATGCTTTTGATCCGGGCACCGTGGAACCTGGCTACACCACTGTGTATATGACATAATGATGCACTATGATCTGCCCTGAAAACATTGCACTCCTGCAGCATATTCCCTACCCCAATGCTTCCTACTGGTGCATGATGTCATGGTGTTGTGATGTCACGAAGAGAAAGTGGGCCATCAGCATCAGGAAAGAAGCACATAAGCTTGTGTTACCCACTGCACAGAAGTTCCCTGATGCAAGACATTTCGGAAATGCTGCCAAATCCAGTATATGGGATTTTTTTATGTTGTCCATAGCAACCATTTGGATTCTACTTATCAATAATGAGTTGTCTAGCACCTTCTAGGAAATAAAAGCTAGAATCTGACTGGTTACTATGGGCAACAACCTCTCTTCTAAAAAGGTTCACTTTAGCAAATATACCTCATAGTATCCTATTATTTGCTATTTTGTAATGCATTAATGAGCTTATCAGGGACTTGGTTGTGAAACCACACCCTCCAACATGACCCATTCCATTAGGTACAAAATGCTCTGTTCCTGGACTTCCCTGCCAGTGGCAGTTGCAGAGATTGGACTCCAGCACAGACCAAAATTCAAAGAGGGGGGTCACATCAAATGTCAGTGCGTCCAGGACAGTGATGTTTGGAGTGGCATTAGGTGTGGCTCCCCTATTTGAATATTGGACTGTGCTGCAGCCCCACCTCTGCAACTGCCACTGGTAAGGAAGTGCAGAAACAGAGCATTTTGTACCTAATGGAATGGGCCATGTTGGAGGGTATGTGAAACCAAATCCACTATACGTGCCCTTGCCTTATGTAAAAAGTACAACCAAAACACATATGTATGGAGTTTGTCTTAAATCTTAAGTATTTTTAGGGAAAATTATTTGCAGCAAAAACGGGGCTCTAACATACCCTCCAACATGACCCATCCCATTAAGTACAAAATGCTCTGTTCCTGGACTTCCCTGCCAGTGACAGTTACAGATGTGAGCCTACAGCACAGTCCAATATTCAAAGAGGGGGGGTCACATCAACTCTCAGTGATGTTTGGGATGGCAGCTGGTGTGGCTCCCCTTTTTGAATATTGGACTGTGCTGCAGGCTCACATCTGTAACTGCCACTGGCAGGGAAGTCCAGGAACAGAGCATTTTGTACCTAATGGAATGGGTCATGTTGGAGGGTATGCTCTAATTGCATACAGCAAAAATAATCACAAAGAACAAAGTCATGTTTTTTGCGGCTAACAAATTTTTAGTACTAATTGGATATGGCCATAATATTCTGACAGTCATAATGTGTGTACCGCATAAAATAACTGTAATTATGTTGGGATGTACTGTATGAGTGTAAAACTATCATACAGCACAAGGATTAGATAAACCCCTTTAGCAGCAAGGTCAGCGTCAGGTCAGGGGTAGCTGAAAAAAAAGCCTGACCAGGGTGGAACATGGGGAGGACCATGGTGGGGGACCCAGCTCCCATTCACAGTGTCCTGTGGACAGTATGGAGGTGCCGCATCCATTCACCTTGCATACGGGGGATAGGGGGGTGCACGGAGGCTGGGGATAGTCCAGCAGCTTACCTTGGTGCTGGGCTTGCCCCCAGCATGGCGGTCCCAGGCCCTGGTGTGGTGATCAGCGGTCCTGGCGTTGGAGATAATGTCATCTAAAAATGCCCCACCCACTTTACACTGCAGGTCGGCACCACGTGCAAATGGAGCAAATCCTGGATCCCACCTGGCTTGGAACCATCTTCCAAATACCGGTTCGGATCTGGGATTTTAATGCAAAAGAGCTATTAGAAAAGTGTTAAATCTACAGTATAAATAGGTCAAAATGAGATTTTAACATTTTATTTAATTTTGGCTTAAAACAAATAAAATTTGCGCATGCAGGGAAAATACTGCTTGCTTTCGCATATAGCACAAATTTGAGATGTATTTATTATTTTATTTATTTACAGTTTCTTATATAACGCAGCAGATTCCATTGCACTTTACAATAGTAGACAGTGATAAAACAAACTGGGTAACAACAGACAGACTTGAAGGTAGGAGAGCTCTGCTGCAAGCTTTCAATCTATTGGGATATAGGAGGGAAACACAAGGACAGGCACCAGTAATAGCATAGCAGTCCCACCAAGTTGCAAGTCCAGTAGAAAACGCAGAGGTTTATGCATGTAGAACTTAACTAGATAGAGCCGGCTCCATCCATTGCAGGCGCCTGCCAGATCCCTTTCACTGGCAAGCGCCGGCGATAGGCACAGGGACGCACGTGAGTCTTACGCGCACGCGCATCCCAGTATCACGGTGGCTGCCCGTCTCCGCTTCAGGGAGACGCTGCCCAGTTCGGAGGGGGGTCTGGGCGGCAAGGGGGACCAGCGGCGATGTAGGGGGAGGCGGCGGGGCTGGCGGCAGCTTCCGTTGTCTTGGGCGCACGAGCGTCTCATGCAAAGATGTAGCCGCCTACATCTGTATTATAGGCTTGCCTGAAGAGGTGAGTTTTCAGGGAACGCTTGAAAGTTTAGAGGCTAGTGGAAAGTCTTATTGTGCATGGAGGGGCATTCCATAGGATGGGAGCAGTCTGATGAAAGTCCTGTAATAGTGAATGGGAGCTAGTGATCCATGCAGAAGAGAGACGCAGATCTTGTGCAGAGCGGACTGGTCGAGGTGGGAGATATTTTGTGATAAGTAAAGAGATATATGCTGGTGCAATATTGTTAATAGATTTATATGTGAGTAGAAGTGTTTTATATTGATACGGTAAGATACAGGCAACCAATGGAGGGACTGGCAGAGCGGATCAGCAGACGATGAGCATCTTGCAAGGAAGATCAGCCTAGCAGCAGCATTTAAAATGGATTGCAGTGGCGAGAGTCTGTTCTTGGGAAGACCAGCTTGGAGACTATTGCAATAATCAATGCAGGGTATAATGAGTGCATGGATAAGAGATTTAGTAGTGTCTTGTGCGAGATACAGTCGTATTTTGGATATGTTTTTTAGATGCATGTAACATGATTTGGTGACAGATTGAATGTGGGTAAGAAAGGACAGTTCAGAGACGAGAATGACCCCTAGGCAATGAGCTAGTGGGGTAGGGTAGATTGTCGAGTTGTCAACAGTTATGAAGATATCAGGATGGCAACTGTTCTTGGCTGGTGGGAATATAAGTAATTAATTTTGGAAATATTGAGTTTGAGTTGGCGACAAGACATCCAAGATGAAATGGCAGAGAGACATTCAGAGACTCGGCCCAAAACCACTGATGACAACTCTGGGGTTGATAGATAGATTTGAGTATCATCCGCATATAAGTGATAATGAAATCTGAAATCTGAAAGGGCTGATTAGTTTGCCATGAGATAGGAAGTAAAGATTGAGAGAAGCAGAGGACCTAAGACTGAGCCTTGCGGAACTCCGACTGACAGAGGTAGTGAAGAGGAGGTAGAGTCAGAGAAGCAAAAACTGAAAGAGTGATCAGATAGGTAAGATGGGAACCAGGAAAGGGCTGTATCATGAAGACCTTGGGAGTGTAGTTTTTGTAAGAGAAGGGTGTGATCAACAGTGCCAAACGCAGCAGAAAGATCTAGAAGTATAAGTAGTGAGTGATGGCCTTTAGAATTAGCAGTTACCAGATCATTCACCACTTTAGTCAGTGCTGTATCAGTGGAGTGTTGAAAGCGAAAGCCTGACTGAATTGGGTCTAATAGGGTGTGAGAGTTAAGAAAGTGTGTGAGGCGAGAGTAGACAAGTCTCTCCAGTAGCTTGGAGAGGCATGGGAGCTGAGAGATAGGAAGGTAGTTAGAGAGAGAGTTAGGGTCAGAACTGTGTTTATTCAGAATGGGAGTAATCACTGCATGTTTGAGCAGAGAAGGAAAAGTACCAGTAGCAAAAGAAAGATTGCAGATTTTAGTTGGTTAGAATAAGCACAGGCGATAGATGCACAAATTATCCATTAAAAATTACAGCATTGCTCACATTTGTTGTTAAATCCTTATGCATACCGTATATAAAAATTCCCCCCTGTAATTCCCAAAATAGTTTCAACTTCTAGCTGTACCAAAGGCATGGCTGCCCCCAAAATTAGAGAAATCGGGGGTCGTGGTGTGAGACCCAGCCCCCTTTGTCAGAGGCCATGCCTAGTCACTTGAGACTTTGCCCATTTTCACCCACAGCCACTGCAGGTCCCCCTTCTCCTGCTGTAAACGTTTGGAGGTTACTATGACCCCAGGAGCAAATGCTAATGCATTACTAAATGCCAAGTTGTCGCTGATATGCCACCTTTAACCCTTGTAAATAATATATATATACACATTTCCTTTTAGGCTTTCATCACTTACATCTTATGTTTTCTATCTCAACTTACTTAATGCTGGGAAGTTCTTGGTATATACATGAGAATAATATCTGCATTTTTCGTCTACTTTATATTTCCTATCAATGTCATCATTAGTATTACAGCACAGTAAATATGTGGGAATGTGCCGTATATGTGATTTTGAATAATTAGTTCCATGCTGTGTCTCACGTCCCTTATAGTTTTACTATGGAAGTTTATACTACATAAAAATACCAGACATTCAGTAGGACAATCGTAAAAGAATGTAATAGTTAGATTTCTGCTTTTAAGGCAATGTGTACAATGTAGAGTATGTCATTAAGTCATTATATGGAAAAGAAAATGGCATGCATGAAAATTGAACATTCTGTGTGAATAGTTTAAAATGAATAAGTTTCATTTTAGGCATACTAGCCTACCCTACCAGAAGCTGCGGGAGGGTCCAGAATTTTGGTGCCCAAAGAGTAGGTGGCTCTCCCGCATCCTGCCCACTTCTTAGTGGCACGATTGTATGTTGCTCACTGGCAATTGCAGGAGCAGGGCTTTTCCCGAATTGGAGACTTACAAGGTAGTTAAGAAGATTTTAAGGGGTTATTCTGGTTCACTCCTTCTGGCAAATTCCTTCTTAGATAGACAAAACCATGTGCACTGCAGTGGGGCAGATGTTACTTGTGCAGAGAGAATTAGATTTGGGTGAGTTATTTTGTTTCTGTGCAGGGAAAATACTGACTGCTTTATTTTTACACTGCAATATAAATCTCACTTTGAAGTAAAACCCCACCCAAATCTAACTCTCTCTGCACAAGTAACATCTGCCCCACCTGCAGTGCACATGGCTTTGTCCATTTGAGAAGGAATTTGCCAGAAGGAGTGACCCCCTAGGTTTCTAATATCTTATAGCACAAAATTAACTGAATGACTCTGTACAGTGCAGACACTGTTTTTAATTGAGGTAGATTGGTTAGGTCTTGTTAGTGTTATCCCTCCCTTATGAACTGATGAATTAGGTGACTGAGATGTTCATGGGGGTTCGGTACAGCTCACAGACAAAGTCGAAGTTGACAGACAATGGGTCAACCACAAAAAGTCAACGTGCAAAAGGTCAACACTGCAAAAAAATCAACACAAGCAAAAGGTCGACACAAAAACTGTTGAAACGTGAAATGGTCGCCATGAATTTTTTTTTTTTTTTGTTTCAGTGTCATCGCCAGATGCACAAATCCCTGTTATCATATTTACATAAACAAATGAAAGATAATCACCCTAAAGTGGAATAGTCTTTAAAGGTGCTTATATATAAAGTGTTTGTTTTTTTCAAGCAAAATCACTCATTTTAACCCTTTTTAGTGAAATCATTTAAAATCTTGCCCCTGTTTGTATGCTAAAAATGACAAATGCTGTGCTCTCCCTGTTGCAAGCTTCAATCACTTTTCATTTTATTAAGACAGTTCACGTTTACAAGTATCATTAACATATGGATATTACACATTGTAGAAGAAAAAAAAAAAAAAAGGCACCAGTAGTGCCGACAAACTCAATATATTTACATCATTTGTATTGGTTGGCCATAAATATTAAAATTGCTTATCTATCATCTTCACAAAATGATGCAGTTTTGCTAAGGAAAAGGATTTGTAACCTCCCCCGCCTCAGCCTAAGTCCCACATGCACAAGGTCGATATGGAAGAATGCTGATACATGGAAAATGTTGAGATGAAAATGGTCGACACATGAAAAGGTCAACCAGAGTTTTCTAGGATTTTTGGGAATTAATTTTTAATCTATAGCACATGGACCCCCAACTGATGTACTCACTTCCTTCCTCATGCATTTGACAAGGTGCCTTGCACTGCTACCAGTATAAAAAAATAGCAGAAATTAAAAATCATGAAAAACACTTGTCAACCATTATCCAGACCTTCCAACCCCCCACTCCCCCAATAGTAGAGCTGTGAGAGTTTTGAACCATGAGGGACTGCTGTGCCACCAGCAGGAATTAATGACCCTCATATGAGTGGTGTAAAATCTACCTCTGCTTCCAGTCATCCAAATAAAAAAAAAACATAAAAAAGGCACCAAATTTATACAACAGGAAAATGCTGAATTGTATCGCCTAGTACTTATAACAACTATAAAATAAAAATATAGAAAATCTCTTTCAGTTAAACAAATAACTTCAAAGTTAGTGCAAAATATTTGTAGACTTTAGAACTTTTAACAATTTGTTAAGTATAATATAATTAGATTGAAAACAGAAATATCTCTCTTTACAAAGGGAGCCATAATTAAAACCTGTCACCAAACATTGTTCTCCCAGGCTAAACTGTATGTGGGAAAGAAGATCAGAAACCACATGCAGAATTGTTTATAGTATTAAGTGCATTACATGTGTCCTAACAAACACTATGTAGCTGCAATTTTGGGTACTCTTTACCTAGAAGGGCACCCACGATTTTGACCATAGGCATCGCAGGTAAAAAAATTGTGTCGGTCGCATCTCATGTGACCAAAAAATTGCATGCGATGCGACCGACGCGATTACCGCGATTTTACATAGGGAACAATGTTGAATGGGTCAATTGACCCGATTTAACATAGTGAACAATGTTAAATGGCCCACAGACCCCAAAAGGGCACCCACAATTGTTAACGCCACCCCACGATCAACGTGAACCCGAAGCGTGCCGAGCGCAGCGAGCCCGCGAGGGGCGGCGGTACGCGTCCTCCGACCTTTTCATACCCCCACTATCCACGTCGGCGTGGAGTTGAGAATAGAAAGTGTGGCGAGTGCGATGCGACCGACGCGATTTCCATTTAAAACGCATTTCTATGTAAAATCGCCCGCAATGGGCGCCCCTCTAGGTAAAGAGTACCCAATTTTGTTTTTTAAGTGGATATCTGAAAGAAAAAAAGAAAGAAAGAAAGATCTAAAGGAGGTGATCCAGATTGCCTGTCATAGAGGGGGAGTCTTCCGAAATCTGGTATGTTGCCATGGAGAACCTTCTCACAAACGGGGTTTTGCAAAAAAGTTTTTTTCTCCATACAGTATACGCAAATGCAATCTATAACCTTGTAGTCTTAAAGCTGTAGAAAAATACAAGACATATAGAGGGAAATTTACTAAAGGAAATTTGTAAAAAAAAATAGGTGTATTTATATTTAGAAATACGCTTATTTTTGACATTTACTATCCCGAAAATACGGCAATTCGTATTCGTATTGATGTGCTATCAATACGAATACGAATTGCTGTATTTTCAGGATAGTAAATGTCAAAAATAAGTGTATTTCTAAATACGAATACACCTATTTTTTACAAATTTCCTTTAGTAAATTTCCCCCATAGTGACATTAATAATGTTAACACCGCCTTCACCCACTCCCTCTTTACGTGTTACACATGATGGAGCAAAACAAGAAGCAAGTAACTGCACCAGGACAAGCCGTGTTACAGTACTAGGGATGAAAATACATTGATTATTTATTTTGCATGTAGGGTAAATACTGGCTGCTTTTGCATGGTGCACTGCAATTTTGGGTTTCAGTTTAGACATATCACTTTCAAATCCACAATAAATCTCTCTGCACATTGGGCCTAATTCAGACATGTTCTCTAGGCAGCATATACTCGCAGCCTAGGGAACAGGTCAGCATCGCTTGCCGCCCCCTCACCATTGCCACCCCGCGCTGCCTGCATCCCCTTGCTGGCAAGTAAGGGAATGTGTACAAAAACAAACACACACACGCGTGCCAAAGGGGAGAGAAATCCCACGGCCGAAGGGGAGAGAAATCATTCGATGGTCGCCAACCATCGAATGTTTTCTCTCCCCCTCGGAAATAAAAGTCAGTCTACACTGACTTTTATTTTCACCACTGATTGCCGAATACGGGGTGGGCGCTGACAACAGCCACCCACCCCGAGCAGGCAATGCCGCGCCTGCGTTCCAAGTGGAATCCCTAGTGTTTTCATGGGTACGCCCATAAGGCGCTGGGCCCTAATGCCAAAAATGGCTGCACTGATTAGGTCAATAATATTGGCACGATATTGTTGACTGTCAGAAATGTCTGCACACATTGAATACCCCCCATAGTATGTATCCAGCTTTACTGTCCACACAATATTTTTAAATATAGAGAGAGATATAATCTGCATAGACCACATCATGTTGTTAAGAAGTAGGCTAGACTATAATATGGCATAAAACATGTAATCCTATTGAGACTCTTGAAATTCTAGGTTTTACTATGGCTCCTACAGTATGTGACTCTGTTCTAGTATTTCATCTCTACAGCACTGTATTTAATCTTACATGTACAACCCACCAATCAGCAATCACATGCACGGCTCAACTGCACATGCAGGAAGGGCCCATGGGCTTATAAAGCCAGCCTGACAACCTGAAGTCCTGGCCAAGCAGCTCCACCTCCCCGTGCTCCGCCGGGCTGACAAGCTGAGACAGTACACAAGCCATGCCCCCGTGACATGTGGCTATGATAATTTACTTACACGGGCTGTAATCAAATATGAAGAACATTTTTATGCCATAATGATGATAATCACGTTCCCATACTAAGGCACCAATCTGCTTTGTTTTTGCTACTAAGAAGCTTTATCACAGGAATGTTCTGTACTCAGACTTTGATTATTTGCTCTGTGTTGACAACATAACTCAATACTAGAACAAAGCTGAAAGGAGATTCTAACTCTAACCTAGCGCACATAATCTAAGAACAATGCTGGATTTGTAATTCAAGAAGCAGATTTTAATCTCGACAGAAAATACCAGTCTGGAAGACAGCACTGACATGTGTATTCTGGAAAACTGAGACCAGCATAAAATGTACTAGAAACATGGCAACTGGTATTTTAAGTCATTTTAAATAAATTACGGGGTCTATTTATCAAGCAGTGATACACTCTTTTTCAGACCTTTATGGAACCCTTTGTAACAAGAGCGATACCTTTAAGAAATCTGTAATTTATCCAGTGGTCTATCTCAGCAGTTCTCAAACTGTGGGTCCTGACCCCAAAGTGGGTCCCGACCTTCTCAGCATGGAGTCACGACTCCATATTGCTGACCATCAGGCTGATGACTTTTCTAATCTTGGTCAGTGATTCAAGGAGTCTGAAAAATCAGTTGAATTGTCTGTTATTTTAGACTCCTCCCATCATTTTGTGCCTCCACAATGCTGCCATGTATGTGCTGTCTGCTGACTACACACGTGACGTGATGGACCTTCTGCAGTAACTTACTGGGGTCCCGTAATTTTTTTTATTCTCTGATGGGGTCCCAGAGCAAAATAGTTTGAGGAACCCTGGTCTATCTCATCGTAGCTTGGTGCATAGACCCAGCTTGCTCTGGTGTCATCAAGGCACAGTTGGACTGGCCCATAGGGGTACAAGAGAAACCCGCGATAGGCTCCACTGCCAGATGACACACCTCCTCCTATAATAATCAGGTTCCAGACTGTGCACTTGAATTATACATTATGCATATATTATGCATACATTGCCTAATAATGCATAGGGCTACTGTATGGCGTATTTTCTACAGGCCTTTGCTATTTTTATCTGGTACAGTATCATGCATGCATTATCAGTATTTACTGTATATAGGTATCAAGAGGCCCAGCCTATGCACTTTGTAATGGTAATGCAAGCCAATATGGTGGCTGGACA
>NW_028142826.1:0-21470 GCF_055691185.1 Crinia signifera | reverse complement strand
TCAGTTGCCAGGGCAACCCTGGGCATGGCAGGGGGCTTAAGGGGCCTGACCCGCCCACTTCCGCTTTGGGGGCCAGCAACAGTTGCCAGGGCATACCCTGGGCATGGCAGGTGGATTAAGGGGGCCTGGACCCGCCCACTTCCGCTTTGGGGGCCAGCAACAGTTGCCAGGGGCTACCATGGGTATGGCAGGGGGCTTAAGGGGGCCTGCACCCGCCCACTTCCGCTTTGGGGGCCAGCAACAGTTGCCAGGGCTACCCTGGGCATGGCAGGGGGCTGAAGGGGGCCTGGACCCGCCCACTTCCGCTTTGGGGGCCAGCAACAGTTGCCAGGGCTACCCTGGGCATGGCAGGAGGATTAAGGGGGCCTGGACCCGCCCACTTCCGCTTGGGGGCCAGCAACAGTTGCCAGGGCATACCCTGGCATGGCAGGGGGCTTAAGGGCGCCTGGACCCGCCCACTTCCGCTTTGGGGGCCAGCAACAGTTGCCAGGGGCTACCCTGGGCATGGCATGTGGATTAAGGGGGCCTGGACCCGCCCACTTCCGCTTTGGGGGCCAGCAACAGTTGCCAGGGCAACCCTGGGAATGGCAGGGGGCTTAAGGGGGCCTGGACCCGCCCACTTCCGCTTTGGGGTCCAGCAACAGTTGCCAGGGCTACCCTGGGCATGGCATGTGGATTAAGGGGGCCTGGACCCGCCCACTTCCTCTTTGGGGGCCAGCAACAGTTGCCAGGGCTACCCTGGGCATGGCAGGGGGCTTAAGGGGGCCTGGACCCGCCCACTTCCGCTTTGGGGGCCAGCAACAGTTGCCAGGGCAACCCTGGGCATGGCAGGGGGCTTAAGGGGGCATGGACCCGCCCACTTCCGCTTTGGGGGCCAGCAACAGTTGCCAGGGCAACCCTGGGCATGGCAGGGGGATTAAGGGGGCCTGGACCCGCCCACTTCCGCTTTGGGGGCCAGCAACCCTGGGCATGGCAGGGGGCTTAAGGGGGCCTGGACCCGCCCACTTCCGCTTTGGGGGCCAGCAACAGTTGCCAGGGCATACCCTGGGCATGGCAGGGGGCTTAAGGGGGCCTGGACACGCCCACTTCCGCTTTGGGGGCCAGCAACAGTTGCCAGGGCAACCCTGGGCATGGCAGGGGGCTTAAGGGGGCCTGGACCCGCCCACTTCCGCTTTGGGGGCCAGCAACAGTTGCCAGGGCAACCCTGGGCATGGCAGGTGGATTAAGGGGGCCTGGACCCGCCCACTTCCGCTTTGGGGGCCAGCAACAGTTGCCAGGGCATACCCTGGGCATGGCAGGGGGCTTAAGGGCGCCTGGACCCGCCCACTTCCGCTTTGGGGGCCAGCAACAGTTGCCAGGGCAACCCTGGGCATGGCAGGGGGCTTAAGGGGGCCTGGACCCGCCCACTTCCGCTTTGGGGGCCAGCAACAGTTGCCAGGGCAACCCTGGGCATGGCAGGGGGCTTAAGGAGGCCTGGACCCGCCCACTTCCGCTTTGGGGGCCAGCAACAGTTGCCAGGGCAACCCTGGGCATGACAGGGGGCTTAAGGGGGCCTGGACCCGCCCACTTCCGCTTTGGGGGCCAGCAACAGTTGCCAGGGCAACCCTGGGCATGGCAGGGGGCTTAAGGGGGCCTGGACCCGCCCACTTCCGCTTTGGGGGCCAGCAACAGTTGCCAGGGCAACCCTGGGCATGGCAGGGGGATTAAGGGGGCCTGGACCCGCCCACTTCCGCTTTGGGGGCCAGCAACAGTTGCCAGGGCATACCCTGGGCATGGCAGGGGGCTTAAGGGGGCCTGGACCCGCCCACTTCCGCTTTGGGGGCCAGCAACAGTTGCCAGGGCATACCCTGGGCATGGCAGGGGGCTTAAGGGCGCCTGGACCCGCCCACTTCCGCTTTGGGGGCCAGCAACAGTTGCCAGGGCAACCGTGGGCATGGCAGGGGGCTTAAAGGGGCCTGGACCCGCCCACTTCCGCTTTGGGGGCCAGCAACAGTTGCCAGGGAAACCCTCGGCATGGCAGGGGGCTTAAGGGGGCCTGGACCCGCCCACTTCCGCTTTGGGTGCCAGCAACCCTGGGCATGGCAGGGGGCTTAAGGGGGCCTGGACCCGCCCACTTCCGCTTTGGGGGCCAGCAACAGTTGCCAGGGCATACCCTGGGCATGGCAGGGGGCTTAAGGGGGCCTGGACACGCCCACTTTCGCTTTGGGGGCCAGCAACAGTTGCCAGGGCAACCCTGGGCATGGCAGGGGGATTAAGGGGGCCTGGACCCGCCCACTTCCGCTTTGGGGGCCAGCAACAGTTGCCAGGGCATACCCTGGGCATGGCAGGGGGCTTAAGGGCGCCTGGACCCGCCCACTTCCGCTTTGGGGGCCAGCAACAGTTGCCAGGGCAACCGTGGGCATGGCAGGGGGCTTAAAGGGGCCTGGACCCGCCCACTTCCGCTTTGGGGGCCAGCAACAGTTGCCAGGGCAACCCTGGGCATGGCAGGGGCTTAAGGGGGCCTGGACCCGCCCACTTCCGCTTTGGGGGCCAGCAACAGTTGCCAGGGCAACCCTGGGCATGGCAGGGGGCTGAAGGGGGCCTGGACCCGCCCACTTCCGCTTTGGGGGCCAGCAACAGTTGCCAGGGCTACCCTGGGCATGGCAGGTGGATTAAGGGGGCCTGGACCCGCCCACTTCCGCTTTGGGGGCCAGCAACAGTTGCCAGGGCATACCCTGGGCATGGCAGGGGGCTTAAGGGGGCCTGGACCCGCCCACTTCCGCTTTGGGGGCCAGCAACAGTTGCCAGGGCAACCCTGGGCATGGCAGGGGGCCTGGACCCGCCCACTTCCGCTTTGGGGGCCAGCAACAGTTGCCAGGGCAACCCTGGGCATGGAAGGTGGATTAAGGGGGCCTGGACCCGCCCACTTCCGCTTTGGGGGCCAGCAACAGTTGCCAGGGCATACCCTGGGCATGGCAGGGGGCTTAAGGGCGCCTGGACCCGCCCACTTCCGCTTTGGGGGCCAGCAACAGTTGCCAGGGCAACCCTGGGCATGGCAGGGGGCTTAAGGGGGCCTGGACCCGCCCACTTCCGCTTTGGGGGCCAGCAACAGTTGCCAGGGCTACCCTGGGCATGGCATGTGGATTAAGGGGGCCTGGACCCGCCCACTTCCGCTTTGGGGGCCAGCAACAGTTGCCAGGGCAACCCTGGGCATGGCAGGGGGATTAAGGGGGCCTGGACCCGCCCACTTCCACTTTGGGGGCCAGCAACAGTTGCCAGAGCATACCCTGGGCATGGCAGGGGGCTTAAGGGGGCCTGGACCCGCCCACTTCCGCTTTGGGGGCCAGCAACAGTTGCCAGGGCAACCCTGGGCATGGCAGGGGGCTTAAGGGGGCCTGGACCCGCCCACTTCCGCTTTGGGGGCCAGCAACAGTTGCCAGGGCAACCCTGGGCATGGCAGGGGGCTTAAGGGGGCCTGGACCCGCCCACTTCCGCTTTGGGGGCCAGCAACAGTTGCCAGGGCTACCCTGGGCATGGCATGTGGATTAAGGGGGCCTGGACCCGCCCACTTCCGCTTTGGGGGCCAGCAACAGTTGCCAGGGCAACCCTCGGCATGGCAGGGGGCTTAAGGGGGCCTGGACCCGCACACTTCCGCTTTGGGGGCCAGCAACAGTTGCCAGGGCAACCCTGGGCATGGCAGGGGGCTTAAGGGGGCCTGGACCCGCCCACTTCCGCTTTGGGGGCCAGCAACAGTTGCCAGGGCATACCCTGGGCATGGCAGGGGGCTTAAGGGCGCCTGGACCCGCCCACTTCCGCTTTGGGGGCCAGCAACAGTTGCCAGGGCAACCCTGGGCATGGCAGGGGGCTTAAGGGGGCCTGGACCCGCCCACTTCCGCTTTGGGGGCCAGCAACAGTTGCCAGGGCTACCCTGGGCATGGCATGTGGATTAAGGGGGCCTGGACCCCGCCCACTTCCGCTTTGGGGGCCAGCAACAGTTGCCAGGGCAACCCTGGGCATGGCAGGGGGCTGAAGGGGGCCTGGACCCGCCCACTTCCGCTTTGGGGGCCAGCAACAGTTGCCAGGGCTACCCTGGGGCATGGCAGGGGGCTTAAGGGGGCCTGGACCCACCCACTTCCGCTTTGGGGGCCAGCAACAGTTGCCAGGGCTACCCTGGGCATGGCAGGGGGCTTAAGGGGGCCTGGACCCGCCCACTTCCGCTTTGGGGGCCAGCAACAGTTGCCAGGGCATACCCTGGGCATGGCAGGTGGATTAAGGGGGGCCTGGACCCGCCCACTTCCGCTTTGGGGGCCAGCAACAGTTGCCAGGGCTACCATGGGTATGGCAGGGGGCTTAAGGGGGCCTGCACCCGCCCACTTCCGCTTTGGGGGCCAGCAACAGTTGCCAGGGCAACCCTGGGCATGGCAGGGGGCTGAAGCGGGCCTGGACCCGCCCACTTCCGCTTTGGGGGCCAGCAACAGTTGCCAGGGCTACCCTGGGCATGGCAGGTGGATTAAGGGGGCCTGGACCCGCCCACTTCCGCTTTGGGGGCCAGCAACAGTTGCCAGGGCATACCCTGGGCATGGCAGGGGGCTTAAGGGCGCCTGGACCCGCCCACTTCCGCTTTGGGGGCCAGCAACAGTTGCCAAGGCAACCCTGGGCATGGCAGGGGGCTTAAGGGGGCCTGGACCCGCCCACTTCCGCTTTGGGGGCCAGCAACAGTTGCCAGGGCAACCCTGGGCATGGCAGGGGGCTTAAGGGGGCCTGGACCCGCCCACTTCCGCTTTGGGGGCCAGCAACAGTTGCCAGGGCAACCCTGGGCATGGCAGGGGGCTTAAGGGCGCCTGGACCCGCCCACTTCCGCTTTGGGGGCCAGCAACAGTTGCCAGGGCAACCCTGGGCATGGCAGGGGGCTTAAGGGGGCCTGGACCCGCCCACTTCCGCTTTGGGGGCCAGCAACAGTTGCCAGGGCTACCCTGGGCATGGCAGGTGGATTAAGGGGGCCTGGATCCGCCCACTTCCGCTTTGGGGGCCAGCAACAGTTGCCAGGGCATACCCTGGGCATGGTAGGGGGCTTAAGGGCGCCTGGACCCGCCCACTTCCGCTTTGGGGGCCAGCAACAGTTGCCAGGGCTACCCTGGGCATGGCATGTGGATTAAGGGGCCTGGACCCGCCCACTTCCGCTTTGGGGGCCAGCAACAGTTGCCAGGGCAACCCTGGGCATGGCAGGGGGCTTAAGGGGGCCTGGACCCGCCCACTTCCGCTTTGGGGGCCAGCAACAGTTGCCAGGGCTACCCTGGGCATGGCATGTGGATTAAGGGGGCCTGGACCCGCCCACTTCCGCTTTGGGGGCCAGCAACAGTTGCCAGGGCAACCCTGGGCATGGCAGGGGGCTTAAGGGGGCCTGGACCCGCCCACTTCCGCTTTGGGGGCCAGCAACAGTTGCCAGGGCTACCCTGGGCATGGCAGGGGGCTTAAGGGGGCCTGGACCCGCCCACTTCCGCTTTGGGGGCCAGCAACAGTTGCCAGGGCATACCCTGGGCATGGCAGGGGGCTTAAGGGCGACTGGACCCGCCCACTTCTGCTTTGGGGGCCAGCAACAGTTTCCAGGGCAACCCTGGGCATGGCAGGGGGCTGAAGGGGGCCTGGACCCGCCCACTTCCGCTTTGGGGGCCAGCAACAGTTGCCAGGGCATACCCTGGGCATGGCAGGGGGCTTAAGGGGGCCTGGACCCGCCCACTTCCGCTTTGGGGGCCAGCAACAGTTGCCAGGGCAACCCTGGGCATGGCAGGGGGCTTAAGGGGGCCTGGACCCGCCCACTTCCGCTTTGGGGGCCAGCAACAGTTGCCAGGGCAACCCTGGGCATGGCAGGGGGCTTAAGGGGGCCTGGACCCGCCCACTTCCGCTTTGGGGGCCAGCAACAGTTGCCAGGGCATACCCTGGGCATGGCAGGTGGATTAAGGGGGCCTGGACCCGCCCACTTCCGCTTTGGGGGCCAGCAACAGTTGCCAGGGCTACCATGGGTATGGCAGGGGGCTTAAGGGGGCCTGCACCCGCCCACTTCCGCTTTGGGGGCCAGCAACAGTTGCCAGGGCAACCCTGGGCATGGCAGGGGGCTTAAGGGGGCCTGAACCCGCCCACTTCCGCTTTGGGGGCCAGCAACAGTTGCCAGGGCAACCCTGGGCATGGCAGGGGGCTTAACAGGGCCTGGACCCGCCCACTTCCGCTTTGGGGGCCAGCAACAGTTGCCAGGGCTACCCTGGGCATGGCAGGGGGCTGAAGGGGGCCTGGACCCGCCCACTTCCGCTTTGGGGGCCAGCAACAGTTGCCAGGGCTACCCTGGGCATGGCAGGAGGATTAAGGGGGCCTGGACCCGCCCACTTCCGCTTTGGGGGCCAGCAACAGTTGCCAGGGCATACCCTGGGCATGGCAGGGGGCTTAAGGGCGCCTGGACCCGCCCACTTCCGCTTTGGGGGCCAGCAACAGTTGCCAGGGCTACCCTGGGCATGGCATGTGGATTAAGGGGGCCTGGACCCGCCCACTTCCGCTTTGGGGGCCAGCAACAGTTGCCAGGGCAACCCTGGGCATGGCAGGGGGCTTAAGGGGGCCTGGACCCGCCCACTTCCGCTTTGGGGGCCAGCAACAGTTGCCAGGGCTACCCTGGGCATGGCATGTGGATTAAGGGGGCCTGGACCCGCCCACTTCCTCTTTGGGGGCCAGCAACAGTTGCCAGGGCTACCCTGGGCATGGCAGGGGGCTTAAGGGGGCCTGGACCCGCCCACTTCCGCTTTGGGGGCCAGCAACAGTTGCCAGGGCAACCCTGGGCATGGCAGGGGGCTTAAGGGGGCATGGACCCGCCCACTTCCGCTTTGGGGGCCAGCAACAGTTGCCAGGGCAACCCTGGGCATGGCAGGGGGATTAAGGGGGCCTGGACCCGCCCACTTCCGCTTTGGGGGCCAGCAACAGTTGCCAGGGCATACCCTGGTCATGGCAGGGGGCTTAAGGGGGCCTGGACCCGCCCACTTCCGCTTTGGGGGCCAGCAACAGTTGCCAGGGCAACCCTGGGCATGGCAGGGGGCTTAAGAGGGCCTGGACCCGCCCACTTCCGCTTTGGGGGCCAGCAACAGTTGCCAGGGCAACCCTGGGCATGGCAGGGGGCTTAAGGGGGCCTGGACCCGCCCACTTCCGCTTTGGGGGCCAGCAACAGTTGCCAGGGCAACCCTGGGCATGGCAGGGGGCTGAAGCGGGCCTGGACCCGCCCACTTCCGCTTTGGGGGCCAGCAACAGTTGCCAGGGCTACCCTGGGCATGGCAGGTGGATTAAGGGGGCCTGGACCCGCCCACTTCCGCTTTGGGGGCCAGCAACAGTTGCCAGGGCATACCCTGGGCATGGCAGGGGGCTTAAGGGCGCCTGGACCCGCCCACTTCCGCTTTGGGGGCCAGCAACAGTTGCCAGGGCAACCCTGGGCATGGCAGGGGGCTGAAGGGGGCCTGGACCCGCCCACTTCCGCTTTGGGGGCCAGCAACAGTTGCCAGGGCTACCCTGGGCATGGCAGGTGGATTAAGGGGGCCTGGATCCGCCCACTTCCGCTTTGGGGGCCAGCAACAGTTGCCAGGGCATACCCTGGGCATGGCAGGGGGCTTAAGGGCGCCTGGACCCGCCCACTTCCGCTTTGGGGGCCAGCAACAGTTGCCAGGGCTACCCTTGGCATGGCATGTGGATTAAGGGGCCTGGACCCGCCCACTTCCGCTTTGGGGGCCAGCAACAGTTGCCAGGGCAACCCTCGGCATGGCAGGGGGCTTAAGGGGGCCTGGACCCGCCCACTTCCGCTTTGGGGGCCAGCAACCCTGGGCATGGCAGGGGGCTTAAGGGGGCCTGGACCCGCCCACTTCCGCTTTGGGGGCCAGCAACAGTTGCCAGGGCATACCCTGGGCATGGCAGGGGGCTTAAGGGGGCCTGGACACGCCCACTTCCGCTTTGGGGGCCAGCAACAGTTGCCAGGGCAACCCTGGGCATGGCAGGGGGCTTAAGGGGGCCTGGACCCGCCCACTTCCGCTTTGGGGGCCAGCAACAGTTGCCAGGGCAACCCTGGGCATGGCAGGTGGATTAAGGGGGCCTGGACCCGCCCACTTCCGCTTTGGGGGCCAGCAACAGTTGCCAGGGCATACCCTGGGCATGGCAGGTGGATTAAGGGGGCCTGGACCCGCCCACTTCCGCTTTGGGGGCCAGCAACAGTTGCCAGGGCATACCCTGGGCATGGCAGGGGGCTTAAGGGCGCCTGGACCCGCCCACTTCCGCTTTGGGGGCCAGCAACAGTTGCCAGGGCTACCCTGGGCATGGCATGTGGATTAAGGGGGCCTGGACCCGCCCACTTCCGCTTTGGGGGCCAGCAACAGTTGCCAGGGCAACCCTGGGCATGGCAGGGGGATTAAGGGGGCCTGGACCCGCCCACTTCCACTTTGGGGGCCAGCAACAGTTGCCAGAGCATACCCTGGGCATGGCAGGGGGCTTAAGGGGGCCTGGACCCGCCCACTTCCGCTTTGGGGGCCAGCAACAGTTGCCAGGGCAACCCTGGGCATGGCAGGGGGCTTAAGGGGGCCTGGACCCGCCCACTTCCGCTTTGGGGGCCAGCAACAGTTGCCAGGGCAACCCTGGGCATGGCAGGGGGATTAAGGGGGCCTGGACCCGCCCACTTCCACTTTGGGGGCCAGCAACAGTTGCCAGAGCATACCCTGGGCATGGCAGGGGGCTTAAGGGGGCCTGGACCCGCCCACTTCCGCTTTGGGGGCCAGCAACAGTTGCCAGGGCAACCCTGGGCATGGCAGGGGGCTTAAGGGGGCCTGGACCCGCCCACTTCCGCTTTGGGGGCCAGCAACAGTTGCCAGGGCAACCCTGGGCATGGCAGGGGGCTTAAGGGGGCCTGGACCCGCCCACTTCCGCTTTGGGGGCCAGCAACAGTTGCCAGGGCTACCCTGGGCATGGCATGTGGATTAAGGGGGCCTGGACCCGCCCACTTCCGCTTTGGGGGCCAGCAACAGTTGCCAGGGCAACCCTCGGCATGGCAGGGGGCTTAAGGGGGCCTGGACCCGCCCACTTCCGCTTTGGGGGCCAGCAGCAGTTGCCAGGGCAACCCTGGGCATGGCAGGGGGCTTAAGGGGGCCTGGACCCGCCCACTTCCGCTTTGGGGGCCAGCAACAGTTGCCAGGGCATACCCTGGGCATGGCAGGGGGCTTAAGGGCGCCTGGACCCGCCCACTTCCGCTTTGGGGGCCAGCAACAGTTGCCAGGGCAACCCTGGGCATGGCAGGGGGCTTAAGGGGGCCTGGACCCGCCCACTTCCGCTTTGGGGGCCAGCAACAGTTGCCAGGGCTACCCTGGGCATGGCATGTGGATTAAGGGGGCCTGGACCCGCCCACTTCCGCTTTGGGGGCCAGCAACAGTTGCCAGGGCAACCCTGGGCATGGCAGGGGGCTGAAGGGGGCCTGGACCCGCCCACTTCCGCTTTGGGGGCCAGCAACAGTTGCCAGGGCTACCCTGGGCATGGCAGGGGGCTTAAGGGGGCCTGGACCCACCCACTTCCGCTTTGGGGGCCAGCAACAGTTGCCAGGGCTACCCTGGGCATGGCAGGGGGCTTAAGGGGGCCTGGACCCGCCCACTTCCGCTTTGGGGGCCAGCAACAGTTGCCAGGGCATACCCTGGGCATGGCAGGTGATTAAGGGGGCCTGGACCCGCCCACTTCCGCTTTGGGGGCCAGCAACAGTTGCCAGGGCTACCATGGGTATGGCAGGGGGCTTAAGGGGGCCTGCACCCGCCCACTTCCGCTTTGGGGGCCAGCAACAGTTGCCAGGGCAACCCTGGGCATAGCAGGGGGCTGAAGCGGGCCTGGACCCGCCCACTTCCGCTTTGGGGGCCAGCAACAGTTGCCAGGGCTACCCTGGGCATGGCAGGTGGATTAAGGGGGCCTGGACCCGCCCACTTCCGCTTTGGGGGCCAGCAACAGTTGCCAGGGCATACCCTGGGCATGGCAGGGGGCTTAAGGGCGCCTGGACCCGCCCACTTCCGCTTTGGGGGCCAGCAACAGTTGCCAGGGCAACCCTGGGCATGGCAGGGGGCTTAAGGGGGCCTGGACCCGCCCACTTCCGCTTTGGGGGCCAGCAACAGTTGCCAGGGCAACCCTGGGCATGGCAGGGGGCTTAAGGGGGCCTGGACCCGCCCACTTCCGCTTTGGGGGCCAGCAACAGTTGCCAGGGCAACCCTGGGCATGGCAGGGGGCTTAAGGGCGCCTGGACCCGCCCACTTCCGCTTTGGGGGCAAGCAACAGTTGCCAGGGCAACCCTGGGCATGGCAAGGGGCTTAAGGGGGCCTGGACCCGCCCACTTCCGCTTTGGGGGCCAGCAACAGTTGCCAGGGCTACCCTGGGCATGGCAGGTGGATTAAGGGGGCCTGGATCCGCCCACTTCCGCTTTGGGGGCCAGCAACAGTTGCCAGGGCATACCCTGGGCATGGCAGGGGGCTTAAGGGCGCCTGGACCCGCCCACTTCCGCTTTGGGGGCCAGCAACAGTTGCCAGGGCTACCCTGGGCATGGCATGTGGATTAAGGGGGCCTGGACCCGCCCACTTCCGCTTTGGGGGCCAGCAACAGTTGCCAGGGCAACCCTGGGCATGGCAGGGGGCTTAAGGGGGCCTGGACCCGCCCACTTCCGCTTTGGGGGCCAGCAACAGTTGCCAGGGCTACCCTGGGCATGGCAGGGGGCTTAAGGGGGCCTGGACCCGCCCACTTCCGCTTTGGGGGCCAGCAACAGTTGCCAGGGCATACCCTGGGCATGGCAGGGGGCTTAAGGGCGACTGGACCCGCCCACTTCTGCTTTGGGGGCCAGCAACAGTTTCCAGGGCAACCCTGGGCATGGCAGGGGGCTGAAGGGGGCCTGGACCCGCCCACTTCCGCTTTGGGGGCCAGCAACAGTTGCCAGGGCATACCCTGGGCATGGCAGGGGGCTTAAGGGGGCCTGGACCCGCCCACTTCCGCTTTGGGGGCCAGCAACAGTTGCCAGGGCAACCCTGGGCATGGCAGGGGGCTTAAGGGGGCCTGGACCCGCCCACTTCCGCTTTGGGGGCCAGCAACAGTTGCCAGGGCAACCCTGGGCATGGCAGGGGGCTTAAGGGGGCCTGGACCCGCCCACTTCCGCTTTGGGGGCCAGCAACAGTTGCCAGGGCATACCCTGGGCATGGCAGGTGGATTAAGGGGGCCTGGACCCGCCCACTTCCGCTTTGGGGGCCAGCAACAGTTGCCAGGGCTACCATGGGTATGGCAGGGGGCTTAAGGGGGCCTGCACCCGCCCACTTCCGCTTTGGGGGCCAGCAACAGTTGCCAGGGCAACCCTGGGCATGGCAGGGGGCTTAAGGGGGCCTGAACCCGCCCACTTCCGCTTTGGGGGCCAGCAACAGTTGCCAGGGCAACCCTGGGCATGGCAGGGGGCTTAACAGGGCCTGGACCCGCCCACTTCCGCTTTGGGGGCCAGCAACAGTTGCCAGGGCTACCCTGGGCATGGCAGGGGGCTGAAGGGGGCCTGGACCCGCCCACTTCCGCTTTGGGGGCCAGCAACAGTTGCCAGGGCTACCCTGGGCATGGCAGGAGGATTAAGGGGGCCTGGACCCGCCCACTTCCGCTTTGGGGGCCAGCAACAGTTGCCAGGGCATACCCTGGGCATGGCAGGGGGCTTAAGGGCGCCTGGACCCGCCCACTTCCGCTTTGGGGGCCAGCAACAGTTGCCAGGGCTACCCTGGGCATGGCATGTGGATTAAGGGGGCCAGGACCCGCCCACTTCCGCTTTGGGGGCCAGCAACAGTTGCCAGGGCAACCCTGGGCATGGCAGGGGGCTTAAGGGGGCCTGGACCCGCCCACTTCCGCTTTGGGGGCCAGCAACAGTTGCCAGGGCTACCCTGGGCATGGCATGTGGATTAAGGGGGCCTGGACCCGCCCACTTCCTCTTTGGGGGCCAGCAACAGTTGCCAGGGCTACCCTGGGCATGGCAGGGGGCTTAAGGGGGCCTGGACCCGCCCACTTCCGCTTTGGGGGCCAGCAACAGTTGCCAGGGCAACCCTGGGCATGGCAGGGGGCTTAAGGGGGCATGGACCCGCCCACTTCCGCTTTGGGGGCCAGCAACAGTTGCCAGGGCAACCCTGGGCATGGCAGGGGGATTAAGGGGGCCTGGACCCGCCCACTTCCGCTTTGGGGGCCAGCAACAGTTGCCAGGGCATACCCTGGTCATGGCAGGGGGCTTAAGGGGGCCTGGACCCGCCCACTTCCGCTTTGGGGGCCAGCAACAGTTGCCAGGGCAACCCTGGGCATGGCAGGGGGCTTAAGGGGGCCTGGACCCGCCCACTTCCGCTTTGGGGGCCAGCAACAGTTGCCAGGGCAACCCTGGGCATGGCAGGGGGCTTAAGGGGGCCTGGACCCGCCCACTTCCGCTTTGGGGGCCAGCAACAGTTGCCAGGGCAACCCTGGGCATGGCAGGGGGCTGAAGCGGGCCTGGACCCGCCCACTTCCGCTTTGGGGGCCAGCAACAGTTGCCAGGGCTACCCTGGGCATGGCAGGTGGATTAAGGGGGCCTGGACCCGCCCACTCCCGCTTTGGGGGCCAGCAACAGTTGCCAGGGCAACCCTGGGCATGGCAGGGGGATTAAGGGGGCCTGGACCCGCCCACTTCCGCTTTGGGGGCCAGCAACAGTTGCCAGGGCAACCCTGGGCATGGCAGGGGGCTTAAGGGGGCCTGGACCCGCCCACTTCCGCTTTGGGGGCCAGCAACAGTTGCCAGGGCAACCCTGGGCATGGCAGGGGGCTTAAGGGCGCCTGGACCCACCCACTTCCGCTTTGGGGGCCAGCAACAGTTGCCAGGGCAACCCTGGGCATGGCAGGGGGCTTAAGGGGGCCTGGACCCGCCCACTTCCGCTTTGGGGGCCAGCAACAGTTGCCAGGGCTACCCTGGGCATGGCAGGTGGATTAAGGGGGCCTGGATCCGCCCACTTCCGCTTTGGGGGCCAGCAACAGTTGCCAGGGCATACCCTGGGCATGGCAGGGGGCTTAAGGGCGCCTGGACCCGCCCACTTCCGCTTTGGGGGCCAGCAACAGTTGCCAGGGCTACCCTGGGCATGGCATGTGGATTAAGGGGCCTGGACCCGCCCACTTCCGCTTTGGGGGCCAGCAACAGTTGCCAGGGCAACCCTGGGCATGGCAGGGGGCTTAAGGGGGCCTGGACCCGCCCACTTCCGCTTTGGGGGCCAGCAACAGTTGCCAGGGCTACCCTGGGCATGGCATGTGGATTAAGGGGGCCTGGACCCGCCCACTTCCGCTTTGGGGGCCAGCAACAGTTGCCAGGGAAACCCTGGGCATGGCAGGGGGCTTAAGGGGGCCTGGACCCGCCCACTTCCGCTTTGGGGGCCAGCAACAGTTGCCAGGGCTACCCTGGGCATGGCAGGGGGCTTAAGGGGGCCTGGACCCGCCCACTTCCGCTTTGGGGGCCAGCAACAGTTGCCAGGGCATACCCTGGGCATGGCAGGGGGCTTAAGGGCGACTGGACCCGCCCACTTCCGCTTTGGGGGCCAGCAACAGTTGCCAGGGCAACCCTGGGCATGGCAGGGGGCTGAAGGGGGCCTGGACCCGCCCACTTCCGCTTTGGGGGCCAGCAACAGTTGCCATGGCAACCCTGGGCATGGCAGGGGGCTTAAGGGGGCCTGGACCCGCCCACTTCCGCTTTGGGGGCCAGCAACAGTTGCCAGGGCATACCCTGGGCATGGCAGGTGGATTAAGGGGGCCTGGACCCGCCCACTTCCGCTTTGGGGGCCAGCAACAGTTGCCAGGGCTACCATGGGTATGGCAGGGGGCTTAAGGGGGCCTGCACCCGCCCACTTCCGCTTTGGGGGCCAGCAACAGTTGCCAGGGCAACCCTGGGCATGGCAGGGGGCTTAAGGGGGCCTGAACCCGCCCACTTCCGCTTTGGGGGCCAGCAACAGTTGCCAGGGCAACCCTGGGCATGGCAGGGGGCTTAACAGGGCCTGGACCCGCCCACTTCCGCTTTGGGGGCCAGCAACAGTTGCCAGGGCTACCCTGGGCATGGCAGGGGGCTTAAGGGGGCCTGGACCCACCCACTTCCGCTTTGGGGGCCAGCAACAGTTGCCAGGGCAACCCTGGGCATGGCAGGGGGATTAAGGAAGCCTGGACCCGCCCACTTCCGCTTTGGGGGCCAGCAACAGTTGCCAGGGCTACCCTGGGCATGGCAGGGGGCTGAAGGGGGCCTGGACCCGCCCACTTCCGCTTTGGGGGCCAGCAACAGTTGCCAGGGCTACCCTGGGCATGGCAGGAGGATTAAGGGGGCCTGGACCCGCCCACTTCCGCTTTGGGGGCCAGCAACAGTTGCCAGGGCATACCCTGGGCATGGCAGGGGGCTTAAGGGCGCCTGGACCCGCCCACTTCCGCTTTGGGGGCCAGCAACAGTTGCCAGGGCTACCCTGGGCATGGCATGTGGATTAAGGGGGCCTGGACCCGCCCACTTCCGCTTTGGGGGCCAGCAACAGTTGCCAGGGCTACCCTGGGCATGGCATGTGGATTAAGGGGGCCTGGACCCGCCCACTTCCGCTTTGGGGGCCAGCAACAGTTGCCAGGGCAACCCTGGGCATGGCAGGGGGCTTAAGGGGGCCTGGACCCGCCCACTTCCGCTTTGGGGGCCAGCAACAGTTGCCAGGGCAACCCTGGGCATGGCAGGGGGCTGAAGCGGGCCTGGACCCGCCCACTTCCGCTTTGGGGGCCAGCAACAGTTGCCAGGGCTACCCTGGGCATGGCAGGTGGATTAAGGGGGCCTGGACCCGCCCACTTCCGCTTTGGGGGCCAGCAACAGTTGCCAGGGCATACCCTGGGCATGGCAGGGGGCTTAAGGGCGCCTGGACCCGCCCACTTCCGCTTTGGGGGCCAGCAACAGTTGCCAGGGCAACCCTGGGCATGGCAGGGGGCTTAAGGGGGCCTGGACCCGCCCACTTCCGCTTTGGGGGCCAGCAACAGTTGCCAGGGCTACCCTGGGCATGGCAGGTGGATTAAGGGGGCCTGGATCCGCCCACTTCCGCTTTGGGGGCCAGCAACAGTTGCCAGGGCATACCCTGGGCATGGCAGGGGGCTTAAGGGCGCCTGGACCCGCCCACTTCCGCTTTGGGGGCCAGCAACAGTTGCCAGGGCTACCCTGGGCATGGCATGTGGATTAAGGGGCCTGGACCCGCCCACTTCCGCTTTGGGGGCCAGCAACAGTTGCCAGGGAAACCCTCGGCATGGCAGGGGGCTTAAGGGGGCCTGGACCCGCCCACTTCCGCTTTGGGGGCCAGCAACCCTGGGCATGGCAGGGGGCTTAAGGGGGCCTGGACCCGCCCACTTCCGCTTTGGGGGCCAGCAACAGTTGCCAGGGCATACCCTGGGCATGGCAGGGGGCTTAAGGGGGCCTGGACACGCCCACTTTCGCTTTGGGGGCCAGCAACAGTTGCCAGGGCAACCCTGGGCATGGCAGGGGGATTAAGGGGGCCTGGACCCGCCCACTTCCGCTTTGGGGGCCAGCAACAGTTGCCAGGGCATACCCTGGGCATGGCAGGGGGCTTAAGGGCGCCTGGACCCGCCCACTTCCGCTTTGGGGGCCAGCAACAGTTGCCAGGGCAACCGTGGGCATGGCAGGGGGCTTAAAGGGGCCTGGACCCGCCCACTTCCGCTTTGGGGGCCAGCAACAGTTGCCAGGGCAACCCTGGGCATGGCAGGGGCTTAAGGGGGCCTGGACCCGCCCACTTCCGCTTTGGGGGCCAGCAACAGTTGCCAGGGCAACCCTGGGCATGGCAGGGGGCTGAAGGGGGCCTGGACCCGCCCACTTCCGCTTTGGGGGCCAGCAACAGTTGCCAGGGCTACCCTGGGCATGGCAGGTGGATTAAGGGGGCCTGGACCCGCCCACTTCCGCTTTGGGGGCCAGCAACAGTTGCCAGGGCATACCCTGGGCATGGCAGGGGGCTTAAGGGGGCCTGGACCCGCCCACTTCCGCTTTGGGGGCCAGCAACAGTTGCCAGGGCAACCCTGGGCATGGCAGGGGGCCTGGACCCGCCCACTTCCGCTTTGGGGGCCAGCAACAGTTGCCAGGGCAACCCTGGGCATGGAAGGTGGATTAAGGGGGCCTGGACCCGCCCACTTCCGCTTTGGGGGCCAGCAACAGTTGCCAAGGCATACCCTGGGCATGGCAGGGGGCTTAAGGGCGCCTGGACCCGCCCACTTCCGCTTTGGGGGCCAGCAACAGTTGCCAGGGCAACCCTGGGCATGGCAGGGGGCTTAAGGGGGCCTGGACCCGCCCACTTCCGCTTTGGGGGCCAGCAACAGTTGCCAGGGCTACCCTGGGCATGGCATGTGGATTAAGGGGGCCTGGACCCGCCCACTTCCGCTTTGGGGGCCAGCAACAGTTGCCAGGGCAACCCTGGGCATGGCAGGGGGATTAAGGGGGCCTGGACCCGCCCACTTCCACTTTGGGGGCCAGCAACAGTTGCCAGAGCATACCCTGGGCATGGCAGGGGGCTTAAGGGGGCCTGGACCCGCCCACTTCCGCTTTGGGGGCCAGCAACAGTTGCCAGGGCAACCCTGGGCATGGCAGGGGGCTTAAGGGGGCCTGGACCCGCCCACTTCCGCTTTGGGGGCCAGCAACAGTTGCCAGGGCAACCCTGGGCATGGCAGGGGGCTTAAGGGGGCCTGGACCCGCCCACTTCCGCTTTGGGGTCCAGCACAAGTTGCCAGGGCAACCCTGGGCATGGCAGGGGGCTTAAGGGCGCCTGGACCCACCCACTTCCGCTTTGGGGGCCAGCAACAGTTGCCAGGGCAACCCTGGGCATGGCAGGGGGCTTAAGGGGGCCTGGACCCGCCCACTTCCGCTTTGGGGGCCAGCAACAGTTGCCAGGGCTACCCTGGGCATGGCAGGTGGATTAAGGGGGCCTGGATCCGCCCACTTCCGCTTTGGGGGCCAGCAACAGTTGCCAGGGCATACCCTGGGCATGGCAGGGGGCTTAAGGGCGCCTGGACCCGCCCACTTCCGCTTTGGGGGCCAGCAACAGTTGCCAGGGCTACCCTGGGCATGGCATGTGGATTAAGGGGCCTGGACCCGCCCACTTCCGCTTTGGGGGCCAGCAACAGTTGCCAGGGCTACCCTGGGCATGGCATGTGGATAAGAGGCGCCTGCACCCGCCCACTTCCGCTTTGGGGGCCAGCAACAGTTGCCAGGGCAACCCTGGGCATGGCAGGGGGCTTAAGGGGGCCTGAACCCGCCCACTTCCGCTTTGGGGGCCAGCAACAGTTGCCAGGGCAACCCTGGGCATGGCAGGGGGCTTAACAGGGCCTGGACCCGCCCACTTCCGCTTTGGGGGCCAGCAACAGTTGCCAGGGCTACCCTGGGCATGGCAGGGGGCTGAAGGGGGCCTGGACCCGCCCACTTCCGCTTTGGGGGCCAGCAACAGTTGCCAGGGCTACCCTGGGCATGGCAGGAGGATTAAGGGGGCCTGGACCCGCCCACTTCCGCTTTGGGGGCCAGCAACAGTTGCCAGGGCATACCCTGGGCATGGCAGGGGGCTTAAGGGCGCCTGGACCCGCCCACTTCCGCTTTGGGGGCCAGCAACAGTTGCCAGGGCTACCCTGGGCATGGCATGTGGATTAAGGGGGCCAGGACCCGCCCACTTCCGCTTTGGGGGCCAGCAACAGTTGCCAGGGCAACCCTGGGCATGGCAGGGGGCTTAAGGGGGCCTGGACCCGCCCACTTCCGCTTTGGGGGCCAGCAACAGTTGCCAGGGCTACCCTGGGCATGGCATGTGGATTAAGGGGGCCTGGACCCGCCCACTTCCTCTTTGGGGGCCAGCAACAGTTGCCAGGGCTACCCTGGGCATGGCAGGGGGCTTAAGGGGGCCTGGACCCGCCCACTTCCGCTTTGGGGGCCAGCAACAGTTGCCAGGGCAACCCTGGGCATGGCAGGGGGCTTAAGGGGGCATGGACCCGCCCACTTCCGCTTTGGGGGCCAGCAACAGTTGCCAGGGCAACCCTGGGCATGGCAGGGGGATTAAGGGGGCCTGGACCCGCCCACTTCCGCTTTGGGGGCCAGCAACAGTTGCCAGGGCATACCCTGGTCATGGCAGGGGGCTTAAGGGGGCCTGGACCCGCCCACTTCCGCTTTGGGGGCCAGCAACAGTTGCCAGGGCAACCCTGGGCATGGCAGGGGGCTTAAGGGGGCCTGGACCCGCCCACTTCCGCTTTGGGGGCCAGCAACAGTTGCCAGGGCAACCCTGGGCATGGCAGGGGGCTTAAGGGGGCCTGGACCCGCCCACTTCCGCTTTGGGGGCCAGCAACAGTTGCCAGGGCAACCCTGGGCATGGCAGGGGGCTGAAGCGGGCCTGGACCCGCCCACTTCCGCTTTGGGGGCCAGCAACAGTTGCCAGGGCTACCCTGGGCATGGCAGGTGGATTAAGGGGGCCTGGACCCGCCCACTTCCGCTTTGGGGGCCAGCAACAGTTGCCAGGGCTACCCTGGGCATGGCATGTGGATTAAGGGGCCTGGACCCGCCCACTTCCGCTTTGGGGGCCAGCAACAGTTGCCAGGGCAACCCTGGGCATGGCAGGGGGCTTAAGGGGGCCTGGACCCGCCCACTTCCGCTTTGGGGGCCAGCAACAGTTGCCAGGGCTACCCTGGGCATGGCATGTGGATTAAGGGGGCCTGGACCCGCCCACTTCCGCTTTGGGGGCCAGCAACAGTTGCCAGGGAAACCCTGGGCATGGCAGGGGGCTTAAGGGGGCCTGGACCCGCCCACTTCCGCTTTGGGGGCCAGCAACAGTTGCCAGGGCTACCCTGGGCATGGCAGGGGGCTTAAGGGGGCCTGGACCCGCCCACTTCCGCTTTGGGGGCCAGCAACAGTTGCCAGGGCATACCCTGGGCATGGCAGGGGGCTTAAGGGCGACTGGACCCGCCCACTTCCGCTTTGGGGGCCAGCAACAGTTGCCAGGGCAACCCTGGGCATGGCAGGGGGCTGAAGGGGGCCTGGACCCGCCCACTTCCGCTTTGGGGGCCAGCAACAGTTGCCAGGGCAACCCTGGGCATGGCAGGGGGCTTAAGGGGGCCTGGACCCGCCCACTTCCGCTTTGGGGGCCAGCAACAGTTGCCAGGGCATACCCTGGGCATGGCAGGTGGATTAAGGGGGCCTGGACCCGCCCACTTCCGCTTTGGGGGCCAGCAACAGTTGCCAGGGCTACCATGGGTATGGCAGGGGGCTTAAGGGGGCCTGCACCCGCCCACTTCCGCTTTGGGGGCCAGCAACAGTTGCCAGGGCAACCCTGGGCATGGCAGGGGGCTTAAGGGGGCCTGAACCCGCCCACTTCCGCTTTGGGGGCCAGCAACAGTTGCCAGGGCAACCCTGGGCATGGCAGGGGGCTTAACAGGGCCTGGACCCGCCCACTTCCGCTTTGGGGGCCAGCAACAGTTGCCAGGGCTACCCTGGGCATGGCAGGGGGCTTAAGGGGGCCTGGACCCACCCACTTCCGCTTTGGGGGCCAGCAACAGTTGCCAGGGCAACCCTGGGCATGGCAGGGGGATTAAGGAAGCCTGGACCCGCCCACTTCCGCTTTGGGGGCCAGCAACAGTTGCCAGGGCTACCCTGGGCATGGCAGGGGGCTGAAGGGGGCCTGGACCCGCCCACTTCCGCTTTGGGGGCCAGCAACAGTTGCCAGGGCTACCCTGGGCATGGCAGGAGGATTAAGGGGGCCTGGACCCGCCCACTTCCGCTTTGGGGGCCAGCAACAGTTGCCAGGGCATACCCTGGGCATGGCAGGGGGCTTAAGGGCGCCTGGACCCGCCCACTTCCGCTTTGGGGGCCAGCAACAGTTGCCAGGGCTACCCTGGGCATGGCATGTGGATTAAGGGGGCCTGGACCCGCCCACTTCCGCTTTGGGGGCCAGCAACAGTTGCCAGGGCTACCCTGGGCATGGCATGTGGATTAAGGGGGCCTGGACCCGCCCACTTCCGCTTTGGGGGCCAGCAACAGTTGCCAGGGCAACCCTGGGCATGGCAGGGGGCTTAAGGGGGCCTGGACCCGCCCACTTCCGCTTTGGGGGCCAGCAACAGTTGCCAGGGCAACCCTGGGCATGGCAGGGGGCTGAAGCGGGCCTGGACCCGCCCACTTCCGCTTTGGGGGCCAGCACCAGTTGCCAGGGCTACCCTGGGCATGGCAGGTGGATTAAGGGGGCCTGGACCCGCCCACTTCCGCTTTGGGGGCCAGCAACAGTTGCCAGGGCATACCCTGGGCATGGCAGGGGGCTTAAGGGCGCCTGGACCCGCCCACTTCCGCTTTGGGGGCCAGCAACAGTTGCCAGGGCAACCCTGGGCATGGCAGGGGGCTTAAGGGGGCCTGGACCCGCCCACTTCCGCTTTGGGGGCCAGCAACAGTTGCCAGGGCTACCCTGGGCATGGCAGGTGGATTAAGGGGGCCTGGATCCGCCCACTTCCGCTTTGGGGGCCAGCAACAGTTGCCAGGGCATACCCTGGGCATGGCAGGGGGCTTAAGGGCGCCTGGACCCGCCCACTTCCGCTTTGGGGGCCAGCAACAGTTGCCAGGGCTACCCTGGGCATGGCATGTGGATTAAGGGGCCTGGACCCGCCCACTTCCGCTTTGGGGGCCAGCAACAGTTGCCAGGGAAACCCTCGGCATGGCAGGGGGCTTAAGGGGGCCTGGACCCGCCCACTTCCGCTTTGGGGGCCAGCAACCCTGGGCATGGCAGGGGGCTTAAGGGGGCCTGGACCCGCCCACTTCCGCTTTGGGGGCCAGCAACAGTTGCCAGGGCATACCCTGGGCATGGCAGGGGGCTTAAGGGGGCCTGGACACGCCCACTTTCGCTTTGGGGGCCAGCAACAGTTGCCAGGGCAACCCTGGGCATGGCAGGGGGATTAAGGGGGCCTGGACCCGCCCACTTCCGCTTTGGGGGCCAGCAACAGTTGCCAGGGCATACCCTGGGCATGGCAGGGGGCTTAAGGGCGCCTGGACCCGCCCACTTCCGCTTTGGGGGCCAGCAACAGTTGCCAGGGCAACCGTGGGCATGGCAGGGGGCTTAAAGGGGCCTGGACCCGCCCACTTCCGCTTTGGGGGCCAGCAACAGTTGCCAGGGCAACCCTGGGCATGGCAGGGGCTTAAGGGGGCCTGGACCCGCCCACTTCCGCTTTGGGGGCCAGCAACAGTTGCCAGGGCAACCCTGGGCATGGCAGGGGGCTGAAGGGGGCCTGGACCCGCCCACTTCCGCTTTGGGGGCCAGCAACAGTTGCCAGGGCTACCCTGGGCATGGCAGGTGGATTAAGGGGGCCTGGACCCGCCCACTTCCGCTTTGGGGGCCAGCAACAGTTGCCAGGGCATACCCTGGGCATGGCAGGGGGCTTAAGGGGGCCTGGACCCGCCCACTTCCGCTTTGGGGGCCA
>NW_028142825.1:0-21767 GCF_055691185.1 Crinia signifera | reverse complement strand
TCTCCTTAACGAAAAGAGCTAGAAGGCTGAAAATGCAGGATTTAGACTTGTAGGCATTGTGTGAACAAGATAGCGTTGAAAAATCGGCCCCAGCTCATTCCGCCTTAGAGAAAACCGCGTTGACATTTTTTCCAAATGCTTTGCAATATCTCCTTAACGAAAAGAGCTAGAAGGCTGAAAATGCAGATTTAGACTTGTAGGCATTGTGTGAACAAGATAGCGTTGAAAAATCAGCCCCAGCTCATTCCGCCTTAGAGAAAACCGCGTTGACATTTTTTCCAAATGCTTTGCAATATCTCCTTAACGAAAAGAGCTAGAAGGCTGAAAATGCAGATTTAGACTTGTAGGCATTGTGTGAACAAGATAACGTTGAAAAATCGGCCCCAGCTCATTCCGCCTTAGAGAAAACCGCGTTGACATTTTTTCCAAATGCTTTGCAATATCTCCTTAACGAAAAGAGCTAGAAGGCTGAAAATGCAGATTTAGACTTGTAGGCATTGTGTGAACAAGATAGCGTTGAAAAATCAGGCCCCAGCTCATTCCGCCTTAGAGAAAACCGCGTTGACATTTTTTCCAAATGCTTTGCAATATCTCCTTAACGAAAAGAGCTAGAAGGCTGAAAATGCAGATTTAGACTTGTAGGCATTGTGTGAACAAGATAGCGTTGAAAAATCGGCCCCAGCTCATTCCGCCTTAGAGAAAACCGCGTTGACATTTTTTCCAAATGCTTTGCAATATCTCCTTAACGAAAAGAGCTAGAAGGCTGAAAATGCAGATTTAGACTTGTAGGCATTGTGTGAACAAGATAGCGTTGAAAAATCGGCCCCAGCTCATTCCGCCTTAGAGAAAACCGCGTTGACATTTTTTCCAAATGCTTTGCAATATCTCCTTAACGAAAAGAGCTAGAAGGCTGAAAATGCAGATTTAGACTTGTAGGCATTGTGTGAACAAGATAGCGTTGAAAAATCAGGCCCCAGCTCATTCCGCCTTAGAGAAAACCGCGTTGACATTTTTTCCAAATGCTTTGCAATATCTCCTTAACGAAAAGAGCTAGAAGGCTGAAAATGCAGATTTAGACTTGTAGGCATTGTGTGAACAAGATAGCGTTGAAAAATCAGCCCAGCTCATTCCGCCTTAGAGAAAACCGCGTTGACATTTTTTCCAAATGCTTTGCAATATCTCCTTAACGAAAAGAGCTAGAAGGCTGAAAATGCAGATTTAGACTTGTAGGCATTGTGTGAACAAGATAACGTTGAAAAATCGGCCCCAGCTCATTCCGCCTTAGAGAAAACCGCGTTGACATTTTTTCCAAATGCTTTGCAATATCTCCTTAACGAAAAGAGCTAGAAGGCTGAAAATGCAGATTTAGACTTGTAGGCATTGTGTGAACAAGATAGCGTTGAAAAATCAGCCCCAGCTCATTCCGCCTTAGAGAAAACCGCGTTGACATTTTTTCCAAATGCTTTGCAATATCTCCTTAACGAAAAGAGCTAGAAGGCTGAAAATGCAGATTTAGACTTGTAGGCATTGTGTGAACAAGATAGCGTTGAAAAATCGGCCCCAGCTCATTCCGCCTTAGAGAAAACCGCGTTGACATTTTTTCCAAATGCTTTGCAATATCTCCTTAACGAAAAGAGCTAGAAGGCTGAAAATGCAGATTTAGACTTGTAGGCATTGTGTGAACAAGATAGCGTTGAAAAATCGGCCCCAGCTCATTCCGCCTTAGAGAAAACCGCGTTGACATTTTTTCCAAATGCTTTGCAATATCTCCTTAACGAAAAGAGCTAGAAGGCTGAAAATGCAGATTTAGACTTGTAGGCATTGTGTGAACAAGATAGCGTTGAAAAATCAGCCCCAGCTCATTCCGCCTTAGAGAAAACCGCGTTGACATTTTTTCCAAATGCTTTGCAATATCTCCTTAACGAAAAGAGCTAGAAGGCTGAAAATGCAGATTTAGACTTGTAGGCATTGTGTGAACAAGATAGCGTTGAAAAATCAGCCCCAGCTCATTCCGCCTTAGAGAAAACCGCGTTGACATTTTTTCCAAATGCTTTGCAATATCTCCTTAACGAAAAGAGCTAGAAGGCTGAAAATGCAGATTTAGACTTGTAGGCATTGTGTGAACAAGATAGCGTTGAAAAATCAGCCCCAGCTCATTCCGCCTTAGAGAAAACCGCGTTGACATTTTTTCCAAATGCTTTGCAATATCTCCTTAACGAAAAGAGCTAGAAGGCTGAAAATGCAGATTTAGACTTGTAGGCATTGTGTGAACAAGATAGCGTTGAAAAATCGGCCCCAGCTCATTCCGCCTTAGAGAAAACCGCGTTGACATTTTTTCCAAATGCTTTGCAATATCTCCTTAACGAAAAGAGCTAGAAGGCTGAAAATGCAGATTTAGACTTGTAGGCATTGTGTGAACAAGATAGCGTTGAAAAATCGGCCCCAGCTCATTCCGCCTTAGAGAAAACCGCGTTGACATTTTTTCCAAATGCTTTGCAATATCTCCTTAACGAAAAGAGCTAGAAGGCTGAAAATGCAGATTTAGACTTGTAGGCATTGTGTGAACAAGATAGCGTTGAAAAATCAGCCCCAGCTCATTCCGCCTTAGAGAAAACCGCGTTGACATTTTTTCCAAATGCTTTGCAATATCTCCTTAACGAAAAGAGCTAGAAGGCTGAAAATGCAGATTTAGACTTGTAGGCATTGTGTGAACAAGATAGCGTTGAAAAATCAGCCCCAGCTCATTCCGCCTTAGAGAAAACCGCGTTGACATTTTTTCCAAATGCTTTGCAATATCTCCTTAACGAAAAGAGCTAGAAGGCTGAAAATGCAGATTTAGACTTGTAGGCATTGTGTGAACAAGATAACGTTGAAAAATCGGCCCCAGCTCATTCCGCCTTAGAGAAAACCGCGTTGACATTTTTTCCAAATGCTTTGCAATATCTCCTTAACGAAAAGAGCTAGAAGGCTGAAAATGCAGATTTAGACTTGTAGGCATTGTGTGAACAAGATAGCGTTGAAAAATCAGCCCCAGCTCATTCCGCCTTAGAGAAAACCGCGTTGACATTTTTTCCAAATGCTTTGCAATATCTCCTTAACGAAAAGAGCTAGAAGGCTGAAAATGCAGATTTAGACTTGTAGGCATTGTGTGAACAAGATAGCGTTGAAAAATCGGCCCCAGCTCATTCCGCCTTAGAGAAAACCGCGTTGACATTTTTTCCAAATGCTTTGCAATATCTCCTTAACGAAAAGAGCTAGAAGGCTGAAAATGCAGATTTAGACTTGTAGGCATTGTGTGAACAAGATAACGTTGAAAAATCGGCCCCAGCTCATTCCGCCTTAGAGAAAACCGCGTTGACATTTTTTCCAAATGCTTTGCAATATCTCCTTAACGAAAAGAGCTAGAAGGCTGAAAATGCAGATTTAGACTTGTAGGCATTGTGTGAACAAGATAACGTTGAAAAATCGGCCCCAGCTTATTCCGCCTTAGAGAAAACCGCGTTGACATTTTTTCCAAATGCTTTGCAATATCTCCTTAACGAAAAGAGCTAGAAGGCTGAAAATGCAGATTTAGACTTGTAGGCATTGTGTGAACAAGATAGCGTTGAAAAATCAGCCCCAGCTCATTCCGCCTTAGAGAAAACCGCGTTGACATTTTTTCCAAATGCTTTGCAATATCTCCTTAACGAAAAGAGCTAGAAGGCTGAAAATGCAGATTTAGACTTGTAGGCATTGTGTGAACAAGATAAGCGTTGAAAAATCGGCCCCAGCTCATTCCGCCTTAGAGAAAACCGCGTTGACATTTTTTCCAAATGCTTTGCAATATCTCCTTAACGAAAAGAGCTAGAAGGCTGAAAATGCAGATTTAGACTTGTAGGCTTTGTGTGAACAAGATAGTGTTGAAAAATCGGCCCCAGCTCATTCCGCCTTAGAGAAAACCGCGTTGACATTTTTTCCAAATGCTTTGCAATATCTCCTTAACGAAAAGAGCTAGAAGGCTGAAAATGCAGATTTAGACTTGTAGGCATTGTGTGAACAAGATAACGTTGAAAAATCGGCCCCAGCTCATTCCGCCTTAGAGAAAACCGCGTTGACATTTTTTCCAAATGCTTTGCAATATCTCCTTAACGAAAAGAGCTAGAAGGCTGAAAATGCAGATTTAGACTTGTAGGCATTGTGTGAACAAGATAGCGTTGAAAAATCAGCCCCAGCTCATTCCGCCTTAGAGAAAACCGCGTTGACATTTTTTCCAAATGCTTTGCAATATCTCCTTAACGAAAAGAGCTAGAAGGCTGAAAATGCATATTTAGACTTGTAGGCATTGTGTGAACAAGATAGCGTTGAAAAATCGGCCCCAGCTTATTCCGCCTTAGAGAAAACCGCGTTGACATTTTTTCCAAATGCTTTGCAATATCTCCTTAACGAAAAGAGCTAGAAGGCTGAAAATGCAGATTTAGACTTGTAGGCATTGTGTGAACAAGATAACGTTGAAAAATCAGCCCCAGCTCATTCCGCCTTAGAGAAAACCGCGTTGACATTTTTTCCAAATGCTTTGCAATATCTCCTTAACGAAAAGAGCTAGAAGGCTGAAAATGCAGATTTAGACTTGTAGGCATTGTGTGAACAAGATAACGTTGAAAAATCGGCCCCAGCTCATTCCGCCTTAGAGAAAACCGCGTTGACATTTTTTCCAAATGCTCTGCAATATCTCCTTAACGAAAAGAGCTAGAAGGCTGAAAATGCAGATTTAGACTTGTAGGCATTGTGTGAACAAGATAGCGTTGAAAAATCAGCCCCAGCTCATTCCGCCTTAGAGAAAACCGCGTTGACATTTTTTCCAAATGCTTTGCAATATCTCCTTAACGAAAAGAGCTAGAAGGCTGAAAATGCAGATTTAGACTTGTAGGCATTGTGTGAACAGGATAGCGTTGAAAAATCAGCCCCAGCTCATTCCGCCTTAGAGAAAACCGCGTTGACATTTTTTCCAAATGCTTTGCAATATCTCCTTAACGAAAAGAGCTAGAAGGCTGAAAATGCAGATTTAGACTTGTAGGCATTGTGTGAACAAGATAGCGTTGAAAAATCAGCCCCAGCTCATTCCGCCTTAGAGAAAACCGCGTTGACATTTTTTCCAAATGCTTTGCAATATCTCCTTAACGAAAAGAGCTAGAAGGCTGAAAATGCAGATTTAGACTTGTAGGCATTGTGTGAACAAGATAACGTTGAAAAATCGGCCCCAGCTCATTCCGCCTTAGAGAAAACCGCGTTGACATTTTTTCCAAATGCTTTGCAATATCTCCTTAACGAAAAGAGCTAGAAGGCTGAAAATGCAGATTTAGACTTGTAGGCATTGTGTGAACAAGATAGCGTTGAAAAATCAGCCCCAGCTCATTCCGCCTTAGAGAAAACCGCGTTGACATTTTTTCCAAATGCTTTGCAATATCTCCTTAACGAAAAGAGCTAGAAGGCTGAAAATGCAGATTTAGACTTGTAGGCATTGTGTGAACAAGATAGCGTTGAAAAATCAGCCCCAGCTCATTCCGCCTTAGAGAAAACCGCGTTGACATTTTTTCCAAATGCTTTGCAATATCTCCTTAACGAAAAGAGCTAGAAGGCTGAAAATGCAGATTTAGACGTGTAGGCATTGTGTGAACAAGATAACGTTGAAAAATCGGCCCCAGCTCATTCCGCCTTAGAGAAAACCGCGTTGACATTTTTTCCAAATGCTTTGCAATATCTCCTTAACGAAAAGAGCTAGAAGGCTGAAAATGCAGATTTAGACTTGTAGGCATTGTGTGAACAAGATAGCGTTGAAAAATCGGCCCCAGCTCATTCCGCCTTAGAGAAAACCGCGTTGACATTTTTTCCAAATGCTTTGCAATATCTCCTTAACGAAAAGAGCTAGAAGGCTGAAAATGCAGATTTAGACTTGTAGGCATTGTGTGAACAAGATAGCGTTGAAAAATCGGCCCCAGCTCATTCCGCCTTAGAGAAAACCGCGTTGACATTTTTTCCAAATGCTTTGCAATATCTCCTTAACGAAAAGAGCTAGAAGGCTGAAAATGCAGATTTAGACTTGTAGGCATTGTGTGAACAAGATAGCGTTGAAAAATCAGCCCCAGCTCATTCCGCCTTAGAGAAAACCGCGTTGACATTTTTTCCAAATGCTTTGCAATATCTCCTTAACGAAAAGAGCTAGAAGGCTGAAAATGCAGATTTAGACTTGTAGGCTTTGTGTGAACAAGATAGTGTTGAAAAATCGGCCCCAGCTCATTCCGCCTTAGAGAAAACCGCGTTGACATTTTTTTCCAAATGCTTTGCAATATCTCCTTAACGAAAAGAGCTAGAAGGCTGAAAATGCAGATTTAGACTTGTAGGCATTGTGTGAACAAGATAACGTTGAAAAATCGGCCCCAGCTCATTCCGCCTTAGAGAATACCGCGTTGACATTTTTTCCAAATGCTTTGCAATATCTCCTTAACGAAAAGAGCTAGAAGGCTGAAAATGCAGATTTAGACTTGTAGGCATTGTGTGAACAAGATAGCGTTGAAAAATCAGCCCCAGCTCATTCCGCCTTAGAGAAAACCGCGTTGACATTTTTTCCAAATGCTTTGCAATATCTCCTTAACGAAAAGAGCTAGAAGGCTGAAAATGCAGATTTAGACTTGTAGGCATTGTGTGAACAAGATAGCGTTGAAAAATCGGCCCCAGCTCATTCCGCCTTAGAGAAAACCGCGTTGACATTTTTTCCAAATGCTTTGCAATATCTCCTTAACGAAAAGAGCTAGAAGGCTGAAAATGCAGATTTTGACTTGTAGGCATTGTGTGAACAAGATAACGTTGAAAAATCGGCCCCAGCTCATTCCGCCTTAGAGAAAACCGCGTTGACATTTTTTCCAAATGCCTTGCAATATCTCCTTAACGAAAAGAGCTAGAAGGCTGAAAATGCAGATTTAGACTTGTAGGCATTGTGTGAACAAGATAACGTTGAAAAATCGGCCCCAGCTTATTCCGCCTTAGAGAAAACCGCGTTGACATTTTTTCCAAATGCTTTGCAATATCTCCTTAACGAAAAGAGCTAGAAGGCTGAAAATGCAGATTTAGACTTGTAGGCATTGTGTGAACAAGATAGCGTTGAAAAATCAGCCCCAGCTCATTCCGCCTTAGAGAAAACCGCGTTGACATTTTTTCCAAATGCTTTGCAATATCTCCTTAACGAAAAGAGCTAGAAGGCTGAAAATGCAGATTTAGACTTGTAGGCATTGTGTGAACAAGATAACGTTGAAAAATCGGCCCCAGCTCATTCCGCCTTAGAGAAAACCGCGTTGACATTTTTTCCAAATGCTTTGCAATATCTCCTTAACGAAAAGAGCTAGAAGGCTGAAAATGCAGATTTAGACTTGTAGGCTTTGTGTGAACAAGATAGTGTTGAAAAATCGGCCCCAGCTCATTCCGCCTTAGAGAAAACCGCGTTGACATTTTTTTCCAAATGCTTTGCAATATCTCCTTAACGAAAAGAGCTAGAAGGCTGAAAATGCAGATTTAGACTTGTAGGCATTGTGTGAACAAGATAACGTTGAAAAATCGGCCCCAGCTCATTCCGCCTTAGAGAAAACCGCGTTGACATTTTTTCCAAATGCTTTGCAATATCTCCTTAACGAAAAGAGCTAGAAGGCTGAAAATGCAGATTTAGACTTGTAGGCATTGTGTGAACAAGATAGCGTTGAAAAATCAGCCCCAGCTCATTCCGCCTTAGAGAAAACCGCGTTGACATTTTTTCCAAATGCTTTGCAATATCTCCTTAACGAAAAGAGCTAGAAGGCTGAAAATGCATATTTAGACTTGTAGGCATTGTGTGAACAAGATAGCGTTGAAAAATCGGCCCCAGCTTATTCCGCCGCCTTAGAGAAAACCGCGTTGACATTTTTTCCAAATGCTTTGCAATATCTCCTTAACGAAAAGAGCTAGAAGGCTGAAAATGCAGATTTAGACTTGTAGGCATTGTGTGAACAAGATAACGTTGAAAAATCAGCCCCAGCTCATTCCGCCTTAGAGAAAACCGCGTTGACATTTTTTCCAAATGCTTTGCAATATCTCCTTAACGAAAAGAGCTAGAAGGCTGAAAATGCAGATTTAGACTTGTAGGCATTGTGTGAACAAGATAACGTTGAAAAATCGGCCCCAGCTCATTCCGCCTTAGAGAAAACCGCGTTGACATTTTTTCCAAATGCTCTGCAATATCTCCTTAACGAAAAGAGCTAGAAGGCTGAAAATGCAGATTTAGACTTGTAGGCATTGTGTGAACAAGATAGCGTTGAAAAATCAGCCCCAGCTCATTCCGCCTTAGAGAAAACCGCGTTGACATTTTTTCCAAATGCTTTGCAATATCTCCTTAACGAAAAGAGCTAGAAGGCTGAAAATGCAGATTTAGACTTGTAGGCATTGTGTGAACAGGATAGCGTTGAAAAATCAGCCCCAGCTCATTCCGCCTTAGAGAAAACCGCGTTGACATTTTTTCCAAATGCTTTGCAATATCTCCTTAACGAAAAGAGCTAGAAGGCTGAAAATGCAGATTTAGACTTGTAGGCATTGTGTGAACAAGATAGCGTTGAAAAATCAGCCCCAGCTCATTCCGCCTTAGAGAAAACCGCGTTGACATTTTTTCCAAATGCTTTGCAATATCTCCTTAACGAAAAGAGCTAGAAGGCTGAAAATGCAGATTTAGACTTGTAGGCATTGTGTGAACAAGATAACGTTGAAAAATCGGCCCCAGCTCATTCCGCCTTAGAGAAAACCGCGTTGACATTTTTTCCAAATGCTTTGCAATATCTCCTTAACGAAAAGAGCTAGAAGGCTGAAAATGCAGATTTAGACTTGTAGGCATTGTGTGAACAAGATAGCGTTGAAAAATCAGCCCCAGCTCATTCCGCCTTAGAGAAAACCGCGTTGACATTTTTTCCAAATGCTTTGCAATATCTCCTTAACGAAAAGAGCTAGAAGGCTGAAAATGCAGATTTAGACTTGTAGGCATTGTGTGAACAAGATAGCGTTGAAAAATCAGCCCCAGCTCATTCCGCCTTAGAGAAAACCGCGTTGACATTTTTTCCAAATGCTTTGCAATATCTCCTTAACGAAAAGAGCTAGAAGGCTGAAAATGCAGATTTAGACTTGTAGGCATTGTGTGAACAAGATAACGTTGAAAAATCGGCCCCAGCTCATTCCGCCTTAGAGAAAACCGCGTTGACATTTTTTCCAAATGCTTTGCAATATCTCCTTAACGAAAAGAGCTAGAAGGCTGAAAATGCAGATTTAGACTTGTAGGCATTGTGTGAACAAGATAGCGTTGAAAAATCGGCCCCAGCTCATTCCGCCTTAGAGAAAACCGCGTTGACATTTTTTCCAAATGCTTTGCAATATCTCCTTAACGAAAAGAGCTAGAAGGCTGAAAATGCAGATTTAGACTTGTAGGCATTGTGTGAACAAGATAGCGTTGAAAAATCGGCCCCAGCTCATTCCGCCTTAGAGAAAACCGCGTTGACATTTTTTCCAAATGCTTTGCAATATCTCCTTAACGAAAAGAGCTAGAAGGCTGAAAATGCAGATTTAGACTTGTAGGCATTGTGTGAACAAGATAGCGTTGAAAAATCAGCCCCAGCTCATTCCGCCTTAGAGAAAACCGCGTTGACATTTTTTCCAAATGCTTTGCAATATCTCCTTAACGAAAAGAGCTAGAAGGCTGAAAATGCAGATTTAGACTTGTAGGCATTGTGTGAACAAGATAGCGTTGAAAAATCGGCCCCAGCTCATTCCGCCTTAGAGAAAACCGCGTTGACATTTTTTCCAAATGCTTTGCAATATCTCCTTAACGAAAACAGCTAGAAGGCTGAAAATGCAGATTTAGACTTGTAGGCATTGTGTGAACAAGATAGCGTTGAAAAATCGGCCCCAGCTCATTCCGCCTTAGAGAAAACCGCGTTGACATTTTTTCCAAATGCTTTGCAATATCTCCTTAACGAAAAGAGCTAGAAGGCTGAAAATGCAGACTTAGACTTGTAGGCATTGTGTGAACAAGATAGCGTTGAAAAATCGGCCCCAGCTCATTCCGCCTTAGAGAAAACCGCGTTGACATTTTTTCCAAATGCTTTGCAAGATCTCCTTAACGAAAAGAGCTAGAAGGCTGAAAATGCAGATTTAGACTTTTAGGCATTGTGTGAACAAGATAGCGTTGAAAAATCAGCCCCAGCTCATTCCGCCTTAGAGAAAACCGCGTTGACATTTTTTCCAAATGCTTTGCAATATCTCCTTAACGAAAAGAGCTAGAAGGCTGAAAATGCAGATTTAGACTTGTAGGCATTGTGTGAACAAGATAGCGTTGAAAAATCGGCCCCAGCTCATTCCGCCTTAGAGAAAACCGCGTTGACATTTTTTCCAAATGCTTTGCAATATCTCCTTAACGAAAAGAGCTAGAAGGCTGAAAATGCAGATTTAGACTTGTAGGCATTTTGTGAACAAGATAACGTTGAAAAATCGGCCCCAGCTCATTCCGCCTTAGAGAAAACCGCGTTGACATTTTTTCCAAATGCTCTGCAATATCTCCTTAACGAAAAGAGCTAGAAGGCTGAAAATGCAGATTTAGACTTGTAGGCATTGTGTGAACAAGATAGCGTTGAAAAATCAGCCCCAGCTCATTCCGCCTTAGAGAAAACCGCGTTGACATTTTTTCCAAATGCTTTGCAATATCTCCTTAACGAAAAGAGCTAGAAGGCTGAAAATGCAGATTTAGACTTGTAGGCATTGTGTGAACAAGATAACGTTGAAAAATCGGCCCCAGCTCATTCCGCCTTAGAGAAAACCGCGTTGACATTTTTTCCAAATGCTTTGCAATATCTCCTTAACGAAAAGAGGTAGAAGGCTGAAAATGCAGATTTAGACTTGTAGGCATTGTGTGAACAAGATAGCGTTGAAAAATCAGCCCCAGCTCATTCCGCCTTAGAGAAAACCGCGTTGACATTTTTTCCAAATGCTTTGCAATATCTCCTTAACGAAAAGAGCTAGAAGGCTGAAAATGCATATTTAGACTTGTAGGCATTGTGTGAACAAGATAGCGTTGAAAAATCGGCCCCAGCTTATTCCGCCTTAGAGAAAACCGCGTTGACATTTTTTCCAAATGCTTTGCAATATCTCCTTAACGAAAAGAGCTAGAAGGCTGAAAATGCAGATTTAGACTTGTAGGCATTGTGTGAACAAGATAACGTTGAAAAATCAGCCCCAGCTCATTCCGCCTTAGAGAAAACCGCGTTGACATTTTTTCCAAATGCTTTGCAATATCTCCTTAACGAAAAGAGCTAGAAGGCTGAAAATGCAGATTTAGACTTGTAGGCATTGTGTGAACAAGATAACGTTGAAAAATCGGCCCCAGCTCATTCCGCCTTAGAGAAAACCGCGTTGACATTTTTTCCAAATGCTCTGCAATATCTCCTTAACGAAAAGAGCTAGAAGGCTGAAAATGCAGATTTAGACTTGTAGGCATTGTGTGAACAAGATAGCGTTGAAAAATCAGCCCCAGCTCATTCCGCCTTAGAGAAAACCGCGTTGACATTTTTTCCAAATGCTTTGCAATATCTCCTTAACGAAAAGAGCTAGAAGGCTGAAAATGCAGATTTAGACTTGTAGGCATTGTGTGAACAAGATAGCGTTGAAAAATCGGCCCCAGCTCATTCCGCCTTAGAGAAAACCGCGTTGACATTTTTTCCAAATGCTTTGCAATATCTCCTTAACGAAAAGAGCTAGAAGGCTGAAAATGCAGATTTAGACTTGTAGGCATTGTGTGAACAAGATAACGTTGAAAAATCGGCCCCAGCTTATTCCGCCTTAGAGAAAACCGCGTTGACATTTTTTCCAAATGCTTTGCAATATCTCCTTAACGAAAAGAGCTAGAAGGCTGAAAATGCAGATTTAGACTTGTAGGCATTGTGTGAACAAGATAGCGTTGAAAAATCAGCCCCAGCTCATTCCGCCTTAGAGAAAACCGCGTTGACATTTTTTCCAAATGCTTTGCAATATCTCCTTAACGAAAAGAGCTAGAAGGCTGAAAATGCAGATTTAGACTTGTAGGCATTGTGTGAACAAGATAACGTTGAAAAATCGGCCCCAGCTCATTCCGCCTTAGAGAAAACCGCGTTGACATTTTTTCCAAATGCTTTGCAATATCTCCTTAACGAAAAGAGCTAGAAGGCTGAAAATGCAGATTTAGACTTGTAGGCTTTGTGTGAACAAGATAGTGTTGAAAAATCGGCCCCAGCTCATTCCGCCTTAGAGAAAACCGCGTTGACATTTTTTTCCAAATGCTTTGCAATATCTCCTTAACGAAAAGAGCTAGAAGGCTGAAAATGCAGATTTAGACTTGTAGGCATTGTGTGAACAAGATAACGTTGAAAAATCGGCCCCAGCTCATTCCGCCTTAGAGAAAACCGCGTTGACATTTTTTCCAAATGCTTTGCAATATCTCCTTAACGAAAAGAGCTAGAAGGCTGAAAATGCAGATTTAGACTTGTAGGCATTGTGTGAACAAGATAGCGTTGAAAAATCAGCCCCAGCTCATTCCGCCTTAGAGAAAACCGCGTTGACATTTTTTCCAAATGCTTTGCAATATCTCCTTAACGAAAAGAGCTAGAAGGCTGAAAATGCATATTTAGACTTGTAGGCATTGTGTGAACAAGATAGCGTTGAAAAATCGGCCCCAGCTTATTCCGCCTTAGAGAAAACCGCGTTGACATTTTTTCCAAATGCTTTGCAATATCTCCTTAACGAAAAGAGCTAGAAGGCTGAAAATGCAGATTTAGACTTGTAGGCATTGTGTGAACAAGATAACGTTGAAAAATCAGCCCCAGCTCATTCCGCCTTAGAGAAAACCGCGTTGACATTTTTTCCAAATGCTTTGCAATATCTCCTTAACGAAAAGAGCTAGAAGGCTGAAAATGCAGATTTAGACTTGTAGGCATTGTGTGAACAAGATAACGTTGAAAAATCGGCCCCAGCTCATTCCGCCTTAGAGAAAACCGCGTTGACATTTTTTCCAAATGCTCTGCAATATCTCCTTAACGAAAAGAGCTAGAAGGCTGAAAATGCAGATTTAGACTTGTAGGCATTGTGTGAACAAGATAGCGTTGAAAAATCAGCCCCAGCTCATTCCGCCTTAGAGAAAACCGCGTTGACATTTTTTCCAAATGCTTTGCAATATCTCCTTAACGAAAAGAGCTAGAAGGCTGAAAATGCAGATTTAGACTTGTAGGCATTGTGTGAACAGGATAGCGTTGAAAAATCAGCCCCAGCTCATTCCGCCTTAGAGAAAACCGCGTTGACATTTTTTCCAAATGCTTTGCAATATCTCCTTAACGAAAAGAGCTAGAAGGCTGAAAATGCAGATTTAGACTTGTAGGCATTGTGTGAACAAGATAGCGTTGAAAAATCAGCCCCAGCTCATTCCGCCTTAGAGAAAACCGCGTTGACATTTTTTCCAAATGCTTTGCAATATCTCCTTAACTAAAAGAGCTAGAAGGCTGAAAATGCAGATTTAGACTTGTAGGCATTGTGTGAACAAGATAACGTTGAAAAATCGGCCCCAGCTCATTCCGCCTTAGAGAAAACCGCGTTGACATTTTTTCCAAATGCTTTGCAATATCTCCTTAACGAAAAGAGCTAGAAGGCTGAAAATGCAGATTTAGACTTGTAGGCATTGTGTGAACAAGATAGCGTTGAAAAATCAGCCCCAGCTCATTCCGCCTTAGAGAAAACCGCGTTGACATTTTTTCCAAATGCTTTGCAATATCTCCTTAACGAAAAGAGCTAGAAGGCTGAAAATGCAGATTTAGACTTGTAGGCATTGTGTGAACAAGATAGCGTTGAAAAATCAGCCCCAGCTCATTCCGCCTTAGAGAAAACCGCGTTGACATTTTTTCCAAATGCTTTGCAATATCTCCTTAACGAAAAGAGCTAGAAGGCTGAAAATGCAGATTTAGACTTGTAGGCATTGTGTGAACAAGATAACGTTGAAAAATCGGCCCCAGCTCATTCCGCCTTAGAGAAAACCGCGTTGACATTTTTTCCAAATGCTTTGCAATATCTCCTTAACGAAAAGAGCTAGAAGGCTGAAAATGCAGATTTAGACTTGTAGGCATTGTGTGAACAAGATAGCGTTGAAAAATCGGCCCCAGCTCATTCCGCCTTAGAGAAAACCGCGTTGACATTTTTTCCAAATGCTTTGCAATATCTCCTTAACGAAAAGAGCTAGAAGGCTGAAAATGCAGATTTAGACTTGTAGGCATTGTGTGAACAAGATAGCGTTGAAAAATCGGCCCCAGCTCATTCCGCCTTAGAGAAAACCGCGTTGACATTTTTTCCAAATGCTTTGCAATATCTCCTTAACGAAAAGAGCTAGAAGGCTGAAAATGCAGATTTAGACTTGTAGGCATTGTGTGAACAAGATAGCGTTGAAAAATCGGCCCCAGCTCATTCCGCCTTAGAGAAAACCGCGTTGACATTTTTTCCAAATGCTTTGCAATATCTCCTTAACGAAAAGAGCTAGAAGGCTGAAAATGCAGATTTAGACTTGTAGGCATTGTGTGAACAAGATAGCGTTGAAAAATCAGCCCCAGCTCATTCCGCCTTAGAGAAAACCGCGTTGACATTTTTTCCAAATGCTTTGCAATATCTCCTTAACGAAAAGAGCTAGAAGGCTGAAAATGCAGATTTAGACTTGTAGGCATTGTGTGAACAAGATAACGTTGAAAAATCGGCCCCAGCTCATTCCGCCTTAGAGAATACCGCGTTGACATTTTTTTCCAAATGCTTTGCAATATCTCCTTAACGAAAAGAGCTAGAAGGCTGAAAATGCAGATTTAGACTTGTAGGCATTGTGTGAACAAGATAGCGTTGAAAAATCAGCCCCAGCTCATTCCGCCTTAGAGAAAACCGCGTTGACATTTTTTCCAAATGCTTTGCAATATCTCCTTAACGAAAAGAGCTAGAAGGCTGAAAATGCAGATTTAGACTTGTAGGCATTGTGTGAACAAGATAGCGTTGAAAAATCGGCCCCAGCTCATTCCGCCTTAGAGAAAACCGCGTTGACATTTTTTCCAAATGCTTTGCAATATCTCCTTAACGAAAACAGCTAGAAGGCTGAAAATGCAGATTTAGACTTGTAGGCATTGTGTGAACAAGATAGCGTTGAAAAATCGGCCCCAGCTCATTCCGCCTTAGAGAAAACCGCGTTGACATTTTTTCCAAATGCTTTGCAATATCTCCTTAACGAAAAGAGCTAGAAGGCTGAAAATGCAGACTTAGACTTGTAGGCATTGTGTGAACAAGATAGCGTTGAAAAATCGGCCCCAGCTCATTCCGCCTTAGAGAAAACCGCGTTGACATTTTTTCCAAATGCTTTGCAAGATCTCCTTAACGAAAAGAGCTAGAAGGCTGAAAATGCAGATTTAGACTTATAGGCATTGTGTGAACAAGATAGCGTTGAAAAATCAGCCCCAGCTCATTCCGCCTTAGAGAAAACCGCGTTGACATTTTTTCCAAATGCTTTGCAATATCTCCTTAACGAAAAGAGCTAGAAGGCTGAAAATGCAGATTTAGACTTGTAGGCATTGTGTGAACAAGATAGCGTTGAAAAATCGGCCCCAGCTCATTCCGCCTTAGAGAAAACCGCGTTGACATTTTTTCCAAATGCTTTGCAATATCTCCTTAACGAAAAGAGCTAGAAGGCTGAAAATGCAGATTTAGACTTGTAGGCATTTTGTGAACAAGATAACGTTGAAAAATCGGCCCCAGCTCATTCCGCCTTAGAGAAAACCGCGTTGACATTTTTTCCAAATGCTCTGCAATATCTCCTTAACGAAAAGAGCTAGAAGGCTGAAAATGCAGATTTAGACTTGTAGGCATTGTGTGAACAAGATAGCGTTGAAAAATCAGCCCCAGCTCATTCCGCCTTAGAGAAAACCGCGTTGACATTTTTTCCAAATGCTTTGCAATATCTCCTTAACGAAAAGAGCTAGAAGGCTGAAAATGCAGATTTAGACTTGTAGGCATTGTGTGAACAGGATAGCGTTGAAAAATCAGCCCCAGCTCATTCCGCCTTAGAGAAAACCGCGTTGACATTTTTTCCAAATGCTTTGCAATATCTCCTTAACGAAAAGAGCTAGAAGGCTGAAAATGCAGATTTAGACTTGTAGGCATTGTGTGAACAAGATAGCGTTGAAAAATCAGCCCCAGCTCATTCCGCCTTAGAGAAAACCGCGTTGACATTTTTTCCAAATGCTTTGCAATATCTCCTTAACGAAAAGAGCTAGAAGGCTGAAAATGCAGATTTAGACTTGTAGGCATTGTGTGAACAAGATAGCGTTGAAAAATCGGCCCCAGCTCATTCCGCCTTAGAGAAAACCGCGTTGACATTTTTTCCAAATGCTTTGCAATATCTCCTTAACGAAAAGAGCTAGAAGGCTGAAAATGCAGATTTAGACTTGTAGGCATTGTGTGAACAAGATAGCGTTGAAAAATCAGCCCCAGCTCATTCCGCCTTAGAGAAAACCGCGTTGACATTTTTTCCAAATGCTTTGCAATATCTCCTTAACGAAAAGAGCTAGAAGGCTGAAAATGCAGATTTAGACTTGTAGGCATTGTGTGAACAAGATAACGTTGAAAAATCGGCCCCAGCTCATTCCGCCTTAGAGAATACCGCGTTGACATTTTTTTCCAAATGCTTTGCAATATCTCCTTAACGAAAAGAGCTAGAAGGCTGAAAATGCAGATTTAGACTTGTAGGCATTGTGTGAACAAGATAGCGTTGAAAAATCAGCCCCAGCTCATTCCGCCTTAGAGAAAACCGCGTTGACATTTTTTCCAAATGCTTTGCAATATCTCCTTAACGAAAAGAGCTAGAAGGCTGAAAATGCAGATTTAGACTTGTAGGCATTGTGTGAACAAGATAGCGTTGAAAAATCGGCCCCAGCTCATTCCGCCTTAGAGAAAACCGCGTTGACATTTTTTCCAAATGCTTTGCAATATCTCCTTAACGAAAACAGCTAGAAGGCTGAAAATGCAGATTTAGACTTGTAGGCATTGTGTGAACAAGATAGCGTTGAAAAATCGGCCCCAGCTCATTCCGCCTTAGAGAAAACCGCGTTGACATTTTTTCCAAATGCTTTGCAATATCTCCTTAACGAAAAGAGTTAGAAGGCTGAAAATGCAGACTTAGACTTGTAGCCATTGTGTGAACAAGATAGCGTTGAAAAATCGGCCCCAGCTCATTCCGCCTTAGAGAAAACCGCGTTGACATTTTTTCCAAATGCTTTGCAAGATCTCCTTAACGAAAAGAGCTAGAAGGCTGAAAATGCAGATTTAGACTTTTAGGCATTGTGTGAACAAGATAGCGTTGAAAAATCAGCCCCAGCTCATTCCGCCTTAGAGAAAACCGCGTTGACATTTTTTCCAAATGCTTTGCAATATCTCCTTAACGAAAAGAGCTAGAAGGCTGAAAATGCAGATTTAGACTTGTAGGCATTGTGTGAACAAGATAGCGTTGAAAAATCGGCCCCAGCTCATTCCGCCTTAGAGAAAACCGCGTTGACATTTTTTCCAAATGCTTTGCAATATCTCCTTAACGAAAAGAGCTAGAAGGCTGAAAATGCAGATTTAGACTTGTAGGCATTTTGTGAACAAGATAACGTTGAAAAATCGGCCCCAGCTCATTCCGCCTTAGAGAAAACCGCGTTGACATTTTTTCCAAATGCTCTGCAATATCTCCTTAACGAAAAGAGCTAGAAGGCTGAAAATGCAGATTTAGACTTGTAGGCATTGTGTGAACAAGATAGCGTTGAAAAATCAGCCCCAGCTCATTCCGCCTTAGAGAAAACCGCGTTGACATTTTTTCCAAATGCTTTGCAATATCTCCTTAACGAAAAGAGCTAGAAGGCTGAAAATGCAGATTTAGACTTGTAGGCATTGTGTGAACAGGATAGCGTTGAAAAATCAGCCCCAGCTCATTCCGCCTTAGAGAAAACCGCGTTGACATTTTTTCCAAATGCTTTGCAATATCTCCTTAACGAAAAGAGCTAGAAGGCTGAAAATGCAGATTTAGACTTGTAGGCATTGTGTGAACAAGATAACGTTGAAAAATCGGCCCCAGCTCATTCCGCCTTAGAGAAAACCGCGTTGACATTTTTTCCAAATGCTTTGCAATATCTCCTTAACGAAAAGAGCTAGAAGGCTGAAAATGCAGATTTAGACTTGTAGGCATTGTGTGAACAAGATAGCGTTGAAAAATCAGCCCCAGCTCATTCCGCCTTAGAGAAAACCGCGTTGACATTTTTTCCAAATGCTTTGCAATATCTCCTTAACGAAAAGAGCTAGAAGGCTGAAAATGCAGATTTAGACTTGTAGGCATTGTGTGAACAAGATAGCGTTGAAAAATCGGCCCCAGCTCATTCCGCCTTAGAGAAAACCGCGTTGACATTTTTTCCAAATGCTTTGCAATATCTCCTTAACGAAAAGAGCTAGAAGGCTGAAAATGCAGATTTAGACTTGTAGGCATTGTGTGAACAAGATAACGTTGAAAAATCGGCCCCAGCTCATTCCGCCTTAGAGAAAACCGCGTTGACATTTTTTCCAAATGCTTTGCAATATCTCCTTAACGAAAAGAGCTAGAAGGCTGAAAATGCAGATTTAGACTTGTAGGCATTGTGTGAACAAGATAGCGTTGAAAAATCAGCCCCAGCTCATTCCGCCTTAGAGAAAACCGCGTTGACATTTTTTCCAAATGCTTTGCAATATCTCCTTAACGAAAAGAGCTAGAAGGCTGAAAATGCAGATTTAGACTTGTAGGCATTGTGTGAACAAGATAGCGTTGAAAAATCGGCCCCAGCTCATTCCGCCTTAGAGAAAACCGCGTTGACATTTTTTCCAAATGCTTTGCAATATCTCCTTAACGAAAACAGCTAGAAGGCTGAAAATGCAGATTTAGAATTGTAGGCATTGTGTGAACAAGATAGCGTTGAAAAATCGGCCCCAGCTCATTCCGCCTTAGAGAAAACCGCGTTGACATTTTTTCCAAATGCTTTGCAATATCTCCTTAACGAAAAGAGCTAGAAGGCTGAAAATGCAGATTTAGACTTGTAGGCATTGTGTGAACAAGATAGCGTTGAAAAATCGGCCCCAGCTCATTCCGCCTTAGAGAAAACCGCGTTGACATTTTTTCCAAATGCTTTGCAATATCTCCTTAACGAAAAGAGCTAGAAGGCTGAAAATGCAGATTTAGACTTGTAGGCATTGTGTGAACAAGATAGCGTTGAAAAATCGGCCCCAGCTCATTCCGCCTTAGAGAAAACCGCGTTGACATTTTTTCCAAATGCTTTGCAATATCTCCTTAACGAAAAGAGCTAGAAGGCTGAAAATGCAGATTTAGACTTGTAGGCATTGTGTGAACAAGATAGCGTTGAAAAATCAGCCCCAGCTCATTCCGCCTTAGAGAAAACCGCGTTGACATTTTTTCCAAATGCTTTGCAATATCTCCTTAACGAAAAGAGCTAGAAGGCTGAAAATGCAGATTTAGACTTGTAGGCATTGTGTGAACAAGATAACGTTGAAAAATCGGCCCCAGCTCATTCCGCCTTAGAGAATACCGCGTTGACATTTTTTCCAAATGCTTTGCAATATCTCCTTAACGAAAAGAGCTAGAAGGCTGAAAATGCAGATTTAGACTTGTAGGCATTGTGTGAACAAGATAGCGTTGAAAAATCAGCCCCAGCTCATTCCGCCTTAGAGAAAACCGCGTTGACATTTTTTCCAAATGCTTTGCAATATCTCCTTAACGAAAAGAGCTAGAAGGCTGAAAATGCAGATTTAGACTTGTAGGCATTGTGTGAACAAGATAGCGTTGAAAAATCGGCCCCAGCTCATTCCGCCTTAGAGAAAACCGCGTTGACATTTTTTCCAAATGCTTTGCAATATCTCCTTAACGAAAACAGCTAGAAGGCTGAAAATGCAGATTTAGACTTGTAGGCATTGTGTGAACAAGATAGCGTTGAAAAATCGGCCCCAGCTCATTCCGCCTTAGAGAAAACCGCGTTGACATTTTTTCCAAATGCTTTGCAATATCTCCTTAACGAAAAGAGCTAGAAGGCTGAAAATGCAGATTTAGACTTGTAGGCATTGTGTGAACAAGATAGCGTTGAAAAATCGGCCCCAGCTCATTCCGCCTTAGAGAAAACCGCGTTGACATTTTTTCCAAATGCTTTGCAAGATCTCCTTAACGAAAAGAGCTAGAAGGCTGAAAATGCAGATTTAGACTTGTAGGCATTGTGTGAACAAGATAGCGTTGAAAAATCAGCCCCAGCTCATTCCGCCTTAGAGAAAACCGCGTTGACATTTTTTCCAAATGCTTTGCAATATCTCCTTAACGAAAAGAGCTAGAAGGCTGAAAATGCAGATTTAGACTTGTAGGCATTGTGTGAACAAGATAGCGTTGAAAAATCGGCCCCAGCTCATTCCGCCTTAGAGAAAACCGCGTTGACATTTTTTCCAAATGCTTTGCAATATCTCCTTAACGAAAAGAGCTAGAAGGCTGAAAATGCAGATTTAGACTTGTAGGCATTGTGTGAACAAGATAACGTTGAAAAATCGGCCCCAGCTCATTCCGCCTTAGAGAAAACCGCGTTGACATTTTTTCCAAATGCTTTGCAATATCTCCTTAACGAAAAGAGCTAGAAGGCTGAAAATGCAGATTTAGACTTGTAGGCATTGTGTGAACAAGATAGCGTTGAAAAATCGGCCCCAGCTCATTCCGCCTTAGAGAAAACCGCGTTGACATTTTTTCCAAATGCTTTGCAATATCTCCTTAACGAAAAGAGCTAGAAGGCTGAAAATGCAGATTTAGACTTGTAGGCATTGTGTGAACAAGATAGCGTTGAAAAATCAGCCCCAGCTCATTCCGCCTTAGAGAAAACCGCGTTGACATTTTTTCCAAATGCTTTGCAATATCTCCTTAACGAAAAGAGCTAGAAGGCTGAAAATGCAGATTTAGACTTGTAGGCATTGTGTGAACAAGATAACGTTGAAAAATCGGCCCCAGCTCATTCCGCCTTAGAGAATACCGCGTTGACATTTTTTCCAAATGCTTTGCAATATCTCCTTAACGAAAAGAGCTAGAAGGCTGAAAATGCAGATTTAGACTTGTAGGCATTGTGTGAACAAGATAGCGTTGAAAAATCAGCCCCAGCTCATTCCGCCTTAGAGAAAACCGCGTTGACATTTTTTCCAAATGCTTTGCAATATCTCCTTAACGAAAAGAGCTAGAAGGCTGAAAATGCAGATTTAGACTTGTAGGCATTGTGTGAACAAGATAGCGTTGAAAAATCGGCCCCAGCTCATTCCGCCTTAGAGAAAACCGCGTTGACATTTTTTCCAAATGCTTTGCAATATCTCCTTAACGAAAACAGCTAGAAGGCTGAAAATGCAGATTTAGACTTGTAGGCATTGTGTGAACAAGATAGCGTTGAAAAATCGGCCCCAGCTCATTCCGCCTTAGAGAAAACCGCGTTGACATTTTTTCCAAATGCTTTGCAATATCTCCTTAACGAAAAGAGCTAGAAGGCTGAAAATGCAGATTTAGACTTGTAGGCATTGTGTGAACAAGATAGCGTTGAAAAATCGGCCCCAGCTCATTCCGCCTTAGAGAAAACCGCGTTGACATTTTTTCCAAATGCTTTGCAATA
>NW_028142824.1:0-21983 GCF_055691185.1 Crinia signifera | reverse complement strand
TGTTCACACAATGCCTACAAGTCTAAATCTGCATTTTCAGCCTTCTAGCTCTTTTCGTTAAGGAGATATTGCAAGGCATTTGGAAAAAATGTCAACGCGGTTTTCTCTAAGGTGGAATAAGCTGGAGCAGATTTTTCAACGCTATCTTGTTCAAACAATGCCTACAAGTCTAAATCTGCATTTTCAGCCTTCTAGCTCTTTTCGTTAAGGAGATATTGCAAAGCATTTGGAAAAAATGTCAACGCGGTTTTCTCTAAGGCGGAATAAGCTAGAGCCGATTTTTCAACGCTATCTTGTTCACACAATGCCTACAAGTCTAAATCTGCATTTTCAGCCCTCTAGCTCTTTTTGTTAAGGAGATATTGCAAGGAATTTGGAAAAAATGTCAACGCGGTTTTCTCTAAGGCGGAATAAGCTGGAGCAGATTTTTCAAAGCTATCTTGTTCACACAATGCCTACAAGTCTACATCTGCATTTTCAGCCTTCTAGCTCTTTTCGTTAAGGAGATATTGCAAGGCATTTGGAAAAAATGTCAACGCGGTTTTCTCTAAGGCGGAATAAGCTGGAGCAGATTTTTCAAAGCTATCTTGTTCACACAATGCCTACAAGTCTACATCTGCATTTTCAGCCTTCTAGCTCTTTTCGTTAAGGAGATATTGCAAGGCATTTGGAAAAAATGTCAACGCGGTTTTCTCTAAGGCGGAATAAGCTAGAGCCGATTTTTCAACGCTATCTTGTTCACACAATGCCTACAAGTCTAAATCTGCATTTTCAGCCTTCTAGCTCTTTTCGTTAAGGAGATATTGCAAAGCATTTGGAAAAAATGTCAACGCGGTTTTCTCTAAGGCGGAATAAGCTAGAGCCGATTTTTCAACGCTATCTTGTTCACACAATGCCTACAAGTCTAAATCTGCATTTTCAGCCTTCTAGCTCTTTTCGTTAAGGAGATATTGCAAGGCATTTGGAAAAAATGTCAACGCGGTTTTCTCTAAGGCGGAATAAGCTAGAGCCGATTTTTCAACGCTATCTTGTTCACACAATGCCTACAAGTCTAAATCTGCATTTTCAGCCTTCTAGCTCTTTTCGTTAAGGAGATATTGCAAGGCATTTGGAAAAAATGTCAACGCGGTTTTCTCTAAGGCGGAATAAGCTAGAGCCGATTTTTCAACGCTATCTTGTTCACACAATGCCTACAAGTCTAAATCTGCATTTTCAGCCCTCTAGCTCTTTTTGTTAAGGAGATATTGCAAGGAATTTGGAAAAAATGTCAACGCGGTTTTCTCTAAGGCGGAATAAGCTGGAGCAGATTTTTCAAAGCTATCTTGTTCACACAATGCCTACAAGTCTACATCTGCATTTTCAGCCTTCTAGCTCTTTTCGTTAAGGAGATATTGCAAGGCATTTGGAAAAAATGTCAACGCGGTTTTCTCTAAGGCGGAATAAGCTGGAGCAGATTTTTCAAAGCTATCTTGTTCACACAATGCCTACAAGTCTACATCTGCATTTTCAGCCTTCTAGCTCTTTTCGTTAAGGAGATATTGCAAGGCATTTGGAAAAAATGTCAACGCGGTTTTCTCTAAGGCGGAATAAGCTGGAGCAGATTTTTCAACGCTATCTTGTTCACACAATGCCTACAAGTCTACATCTGCATTTTCAGCCTTCTAGCTCTTTTCGTTAAGGAGATATTGCAAGGCATTTGGAAAAAATGTCAACGCGGTTTTCTCTAAGGCGGAATAAGCTGGAGCAGATCTTTCAACGCTATCTTGTTTACACAATGCCTACAAGTCTAAATCTGCATTTACAGCCTTCTAGCTCTTTTCGTTAAGGAGATATTGCAAGGCATTTGGAAAAAATGTCAACGCGGTTTTCTCTAAGGCGGAATAAGCTAGAGCCGATTTTTCAACGCTATCTTGTTCACACAATGCCTACAAGTCTAAATCTGCATTTTCAGCCTTCTAGCTCTCTTCGTTAAGGAGATATTGCAAGGCATTTGGAAAAAATGTCAACGCGGTTTTCTCTAAGGCGGAATAAGCTAGAGCCGATTTTTCAACGCTATCTTGTTCACACAATGCCTACAAGTCTAAATCTGCATTTTCAGCCTTCTAGCTCTTTTCGTTAAGGAGATATTGCAAGGCATTTGGAAAAAATGTCAACGCGGTTTTCTCTAAGGCGGAATAAGCTAGAGCCGATTTTTCAACGCTATCTTGTTCACACAATGCCTACAAGTCTAAATCTGCATTTTCAGCCCTCTAGCTCTTTTTGTTAAGGAGATATTGCAAGGAATTTGGAAAAAATGTCAACGCGGTTTTCTCTAAGGCGGAATAAGCTGGAGCAGATTTTTCAAAGCTATCTTGTTCACACAATGCCTACAAGTCTACATCTGCATTTTCAGCCTTCTAGCTCTTTTCGTTAAGGAGATATTGCAAGGCATTTGGAAAAAATGTCAACGCGGTTTTCTCTAAGGCGGAATAAGCTGGAGCAGATTTTTCAACGCTATCTTGTTCACACAATGCCTACAAGTCTACATCTGCATTTTCAGCCTTCTAGCTCTTTTCGTTAAGGAGATATTGCAAGGCATTTGGAAAAAATGTCAACGCGGTTTTCTCTAAGGCGGAATAAGCTAGAGCCGATTTTTCAACGCTATCTTGTTCACACAATGCCTACAAGTCTAAATCTGCATTTTCAGCCTTCTAGCTCTTTTCGTTAAGGAGATATTGCAAGGCATTTGGAAAAAATGTCAACGCGGTTTTCTCTAAGGCGGAATAAGCTAGAGCCGATTTTTCAACGCTATCTTGTTCACACAATGCCTACAAGTCTAAATCTGCATTTTCAGCCTTCTAGCTCTTTTCGTTAAGGAGATATTGCAAGGCATTTGGAAAAAATGTCAACGCGGTTTTCTCTAAGGCGGAATAAGCTAGAGCCGATTTTTCAACGCTATCTTGTTCACACAATGCCTACAAGTCTAAATCTGCATTTTCAGCCCTCTAGCTCTTTTTGTTAAGGAGATATTGCAAGGAATTTGGAAAAAATGTCAACGCGGTTTTCTCTAAGGCGGAATAAGCTGGAGCAGATTTTTCAAAGCTATCTTGTTCACACAATGCCTACAAGTCTACATCTGCATTTTCAGCCTTCTAGCTCTTTTCGTTAAGGAGATATTGCAAGGCATTTGGAAAAAATGTCAACGCGGTTTTCTCTAAGGCGGAATAAGCTGGAGCAGATTTTTCAAAGCTATCTTGTTCACACAATGCCTACAAGTCTACATCTGCATTTTCAGCCTTCTAGCTCTTTTCGTTAAGGAGATATTGCAAGGCATTTGGAAAAAATGTCAACGCGGTTTTCTCTAAGGCGGAATAAGCTGGAGCAGATTTTTCAACGCTATCTTGTTCACACAATGCCTACAAGTCTACATCTGCATTTTCAGCCTTCTAGCTCTTTTCGTTAAGGAGATATTGCAAGGCATTTGGAAAAAATGTCAACGCGGTTTTCTCTAAGGCGGAATAAGCTGGAGCAGATCTTTCAACGCTATCTTGTTTACACAATGCCTACAAGTCTAAATCTGCATTTACAGCCTTCTAGCTCTTTTCGTTAAGGAGATATTGCAAGGCATTTGGAAAAAATGTCAACGCGGTTTTCTCTAAGGCGGAATAAGCTGGAGCAGATCTTTCAACGCTATCTTGTTTACACAATGCCTACAAGTCTAAATCTGCATTTACAGCCTTCTAGCTCTTTTCGTTAAGGAGATATTGCAAGGCATTTGGAAAAAATGTCAACGCGGTTTTCTCTAAGGCGGAATAAGCTAGAGCCGATTTTTCAACGCTATCTTGTTCACACAATGCCTACAAGTCTAAATCTGCATTTTCAGCCTTCTAGCTCTCTTCGTTAAGGAGATATTGCAAGGCATTTGGAAAAAATGTCAACGCGGTTTTCTCTAAGGCGGAATAAGCTAGAGCCGATTTTTCAACGCTATCTTGTTCACACAATGCCTACAAGTCTAAATCTGCATTTTCAGCCTTCTAGCTCTTTTCGTTAAGGAGATATTGCAAGGCATTTGGAAAAAATGTCAACGCGGTTTTCTCTAAGGCGGAATAAGCTAGAGCCGATTTTTCAACGCTATCTTGTTCACACAATGCCTACAAGTCTAAATCTGCATTTTCAGCCCTCTAGCTCTTTTTGTTAAGGAGATATTGCAAGGAATTTGGAAAAAATGTCAACGCGGTTTTCTCTAAGGCGGAATAAGCTGGAGCAGATTTTTCAAAGCTATCTTGTTCACACAATGCCTACAAGTCTACATCTGCATTTTCAGCCTTCTAGCTCTTTTCGTTAAGGAGATATTGCAAGGCATTTGGAAAAAATGTCAACGCGGTTTTCTCTAAGGCGGAATAAGCTGGAGCAGATTTTTCAACGCTATCTTGTTCACACAATGCCTACAAGTCTACATCTGCATTTTCAGCCTTCTAGCTCTTTTCGTTAAGGAGATATTGCAAGGCATTTGGAAAAAATGTCAACGCGGTTTTCTCTAAGGCGGAATAAGCTAGAGCCGATTTTTCAACGCTATCTTGTTCACACAATGCCTACAAGTCTAAATCTGCATTTTCAGCCTTCTAGCTCTTTTCGTTAAGGAGATATTGCAAGGCATTTGGAAAAAATGTCAACGCGGTTTTCTCTAAGGCGGAATAAGCTAGAGCCGATTTTTCAACGCTATCTTGTTCACACAATGCCTACAAGTCTAAATCTGCATTTTCAGCCTTCTAGCTCTTTTCGTTAAGGAGATATTGCAAGGCATTTGGAAAAAATGTCAACGCGGTTTTCTCTAAGGCGGAATAAGCTAGAGCCGATTTTTCAACGCTATCTTGTTCACACAATGCCTACAAGTCTAAATCTGCATTTTCAGCCCTCTAGCTCTTTTTGTTAAGGAGATATTGCAAGGAATTTGGAAAAAATGTCAACGCGGTTTTCTCTAAGGCGGAATAAGCTGGAGCAGATTTTTCAAAGCTATCTTGTTCACACAATGCCTACAAGTCTACATCTGCATTTTCAGCCTTCTAGCTCTTTTCGTTAAGGAGATATTGCAAGGCATTTGGAAAAAATGTCAACGCGGTTTTCTCTAAGGCGGAATAAGCTGGAGCAGATTTTTCAAAGCTATCTTGTTCACACAATGCCTACAAGTCTACATCTGCATTTTCAGCCTTCTAGCTCTTTTCGTTAAGGAGATATTGCAAGGCATTTGGAAAAAATGTCAACGCGGTTTTCTCTAAGGCGGAATAAGCTGGAGCAGATTTTTCAACGCTATCTTGTTCACACAATGCCTACAAGTCTACATCTGCATTTTCAGCCTTCTAGCTCTTTTCGTTAAGGAGATATTGCAAGGCATTTGGAAAAAATGTCAACGCGGTTTTCTCTAAGGCGGAATAAGCTGGAGCAGATCTTTCAACGCTATCTTGTTTACACAATGCCTACAAGTCTAAATCTGCATTTACAGCCTTCTAGCTCTTTTCGTTAAGGAGATATTGCAAGGCATTTGGAAAAAATGTCAACGCGGTTTTCTCTAAGGCGGAATAAGCTAGAGCCGATTTTTCAACGCTATCTTGTTCACACAATGCCTACAAGTCTAAATCTGCATTTTCAGCCTTCTAGCTCTCTTCGTTAAGGAGATATTGCAAGGCATTTGGAAAAAATGTCAACGCGGTTTTCTCTAAGGCGGAATAAGCTAGAGCCGATTTTTCAACGCTATCTTGTTCACACAATGCCTACAAGTCTAAATCTGCATTTTCAGCCTTCTAGCTCTTTTCGTTAAGGAGATATTGCAAGGCATTTGGAAAAAATGTCAACGCGGTTTTCTCTAAGGCGGAATAAGCTAGAGCCGATTTTTCAACGCTATCTTGTTCACACAATGCCTACAAGTCTAAATCTGCATTTTCAGCCCTCTAGCTCTTTTTGTTAAGGAGATATTGCAAGGAATTTGGAAAAAATGTCAACGCGGTTTTCTCTAAGGCGGAATAAGCTGGAGCAGATTTTTCAAAGCTATCTTGTTCACACAATGCCTACAAGTCTACATCTGCATTTTCAGCCTTCTAGCTCTTTTCGTTAAGGAGATATTGCAAGGCATTTGGAAAAAATGTCAACGCGGTTTTCTCTAAGGCGGAATAAGCTGGAGCAGATTTTTCAACGCTATCTTGTTCACACAATGCCTACAAGTCTACATCTGCATTTTCAGCCTTCTAGCTCTTTTCGTTAAGGAGATATTGCAAGGCATTTGGAAAAAATGTCAACGCGGTTTTCTCTAAGGCGGAATAAGCTAGAGCCGATTTTTCAACGCTATCTTGTTCACACAATGCCTACAAGTCTAAATCTGCATTTTCAGCCTTCTAGCTCTTTTCGTTAAGGAGATATTGCAAGGCATTTGGAAAAAATGTCAACGCGGTTTTCTCTAAGGCGGAATAAGCTAGAGCCGATTTTTCAACGCTATCTTGTTCACACAATGCCTACAAGTCTAAATCTGCATTTTCAGCCTTCTAGCTCTTTTCGTTAAGGAGATATTGCAAGGCATTTGGAAAAAATGTCAACGCGGTTTTCTCTAAGGCGGAATAAGCTAGAGCCGATTTTTCAACGCTATCTTGTTCACACAATGCCTACAAGTCTAAATCTGCATTTTCAGCCCTCTAGCTCTTTTTGTTAAGGAGATATTGCAAGGAATTTGGAAAAAATGTCAACGCGGTTTTCTCTAAGGCGGAATAAGCTGGAGCAGATTTTTCAAAGCTATCTTGTTCACACAATGCCTACAAGTCTACATCTGCATTTTCAGCCTTCTAGCTCTTTTCGTTAAGGAGATATTGCAAGGCATTTGGAAAAAATGTCAACGCGGTTTTCTCTAAGGCGGAATAAGCTGGAGCAGATTTTTCAAAGCTATCTTGTTCACACAATGCCTACAAGTCTACATCTGCATTTTCAGCCTTCTAGCTCTTTTCGTTAAGGAGATATTGCAAGGCATTTGGAAAAAATGTCAACGCGGTTTTCTCTAAGGCGGAATAAGCTGGAGCAGATTTTTCAACGCTATCTTGTTCACACAATGCCTACAAGTCTACATCTGCATTTTCAGCCTTCTAGCTCTTTTCGTTAAGGAGATATTGCAAGGCATTTGGAAAAAATGTCAACGCGGTTTTCTCTAAGGCGGAATAAGCTGGAGCAGATCTTTCAACGCTATCTTGTTTACACAATGCCTACAAGTCTAAATCTGCATTTACAGCCTTCTAGCTCTTTTCGTTAAGGAGATATTGCAAGGCATTTGGAAAAAATGTCAACGCGGTTTTCTCTAAGGCGGAATAAGCTGGAGCAGATCTTTCAACGCTATCTTGTTTACACAATGCCTACAAGTCTAAATCTGCATTTACAGCCTTCTAGCTCTTTTCGTTAAGGAGATATTGCAAGGCATTTGGAAAAAATGTCAACGCGGTTTTCTCTAAGGCGGAATAAGCTAGAGCCGATTTTTCAACGCTATCTTGTTCACACAATGCCTACAAGTCTAAATCTGCATTTTCAGCCTTCTAGCTCTCTTCGTTAAGGAGATATTGCAAGGCATTTGGAAAAAATGTCAACGCGGTTTTCTCTAAGGCGGAATAAGCTAGAGCCGATTTTTCAACGCTATCTTGTTCACACAATGCCTACAAGTCTAAATCTGCATTTTCAGCCTTCTAGCTCTTTTCGTTAAGGAGATATTGCAAGGCATTTGGAAAAAATGTCAACGCGGTTTTCTCTAAGGCGGAATAAGCTAGAGCCGATTTTTCAACGCTATCTTGTTCACACAATGCCTACAAGTCTAAATCTGCATTTTCAGCCCTCTAGCTCTTTTTGTTAAGGAGATATTGCAAGGAATTTGGAAAAAATGTCAACGCGGTTTTCTCTAAGGCGGAATAAGCTGGAGCAGATTTTTCAAAGCTATCTTGTTCACACAATGCCTACAAGTCTACATCTGCATTTTCAGCCTTCTAGCTCTTTTCGTTAAGGAGATATTGCAAGGCATTTGGAAAAAATGTCAACGCGGTTTTCTCTAAGGCGGAATAAGCTGGAGCAGATTTTTCAACGCTATCTTGTTCACACAATGCCTACAAGTCTACATCTGCATTTTCAGCCTTCTAGCTCTTTTCGTTAAGGAGATATTGCAAGGCATTTGGAAAAAATGTCAACGCGGTTTTCTCTAAGGCGGAATAAGCTAGAGCCGATTTTTCAACGCTATCTTGTTCACACAATGCCTACAAGTCTAAATCTGCATTTTCAGCCTTCTAGCTCTTTTCGTTAAGGAGATATTGCAAGGCATTTGGAAAAAATGTCAACGCGGTTTTCTCTAAGGCGGAATAAGCTAGAGCCGATTTTTCAACGCTATCTTGTTCACACAATGCCTACAAGTCTAAATCTGCATTTTCAGCCTTCTAGCTCTTTTCGTTAAGGAGATATTGCAAGGCATTTGGAAAAAATGTCAACGCGGTTTTCTCTAAGGCGGAATAAGCTAGAGCCGATTTTTCAACGCTATCTTGTTCACACAATGCCTACAAGTCTAAATCTGCATTTTCAGCCCTCTAGCTCTTTTTGTTAAGGAGATATTGCAAGGAATTTGGAAAAAATGTCAACGCGGTTTTCTCTAAGGCGGAATAAGCTGGAGCAGATTTTTCAAAGCTATCTTGTTCACACAATGCCTACAAGTCTACATCTGCATTTTCAGCCTTCTAGCTCTTTTCGTTAAGGAGATATTGCAAGGCATTTGGAAAAAATGTCAACGCGGTTTTCTCTAAGGCGGAATAAGCTGGAGCAGATTTTTCAAAGCTATCTTGTTCACACAATGCCTACAAGTCTACATCTGCATTTTCAGCCTTCTAGCTCTTTTCGTTAAGGAGATATTGCAAGGCATTTGGAAAAAATGTCAACGCGGTTTTCTCTAAGGCGGAATAAGCTGGAGCAGATTTTTCAACGCTATCTTGTTCACACAATGCCTACAAGTCTACATCTGCATTTTCAGCCTTCTAGCTCTTTTCGTTAAGGAGATATTGCAAGGCATTTGGAAAAAATGTCAACGCGGTTTTCTCTAAGGCGGAATAAGCTGGAGCAGATCTTTCAACGCTATCTTGTTCACACAATGCCTACAAGTCTAAATCTGCATTTTCAGCCTTCTAGCTCTCTTCGTTAAGGAGATATTGCAAGGCATTTGGAAAAAATGTCAACGCGGTTTTCTCTAAGGCGGAATAAGCTAGAGCCGATTTTTCAACGCTATCTTGTTCACACAATGCCTACAAGTCTAAATCTGCATTTTCAGCCTTCTAGCTCTTTTCGTTAAGGAGATATTGCAAGGCATTTGGAAAAAATGTCAACGCGGTTTTCTCTAAGGCGGAATAAGCTAGAGCCGATTTTTCAACGCTATCTTGTTCACACAATGCCTACAAGTCTAAATCTGCATTTTCAGCCTTCTAGCTCTTTTCGTTAAGGAGATATTGCAAGGCATTTGGAAAAAATGTCAACGCGGTTTTCTCTAAGGCGGAATAAGCTAGAGCCGATTTTTCAACGCTATCTTGTTCACACAATGCCTACAAGTCTAAATCTGCATTTTCAGCCCTCTAGCTCTTTTTGTTAAGGAGATATTGCAAGGAATTTGGAAAAAATGTCAACGCGGTTTTCTCTAAGGCGGAATAAGCTGGAGCAGATTTTTCAAAGCTATCTTGTTCACACAATGCCTACAAGTCTACATCTGCATTTTCAGCCTTCTAGCTCTTTTCGTTAAGGAGATATTGCAAGGCATTTGGAAAAAATGTCAACGCGGTTTTCTCTAAGGCGGAATAAGCTGGAGCAGATTTTTCAACGCTATCTTGTTCACACAATGCCTACAAGTCTACATCTGCATTTTCAGCCTTCTAGCTCTTTTCGTTAAGGAGATATTGCAAGGCATTTGGAAAAAATGTCAACGCGGTTTTCTCTAAGGCGGAATAAGCTGGAGCAGATCTTTCAACGCTATCTTGTTTACACAATGCCTACAAGTCTAAATCTGCATTTACAGCCTTCTAGCTCTTTTCGTTAAGGAGATATTGCAAGGCATTTGGAAAAAATGTCAACGCGGTTTTCTCTAAGGCGGAATAAGCTGGAGCAGATTTTTCAACGCTTTGTTCACACAATGCCTACAAGTCTAAATCTGCATTTTCAGCCTTCTAGCTCTTTTCGTTAAGGAGATATTGCAAGGCATTTGGAAAAAATGTCAACGCGGTTTTCTCTAAGGCGGAATAAGCTAGAGCCGATTTTTCAATGCTATCTTGTTCACACAATGCCTACAAGTCTAAATCTGCATTTTCAGCCTTCTAGCTCTTTTCGTTAAGGAGATATTGCAAGGCATTTGGAAAAAATGTCAACGCGGTTTTCTCTAAGGCGGAATAAGCTAGAGCCGATTTTTCAACGCTATCTTGTTCACACAATGCCTACAAGTCTAAATCTGCATTTTCAGCCTTCTAGCTCTTTTCGTTAAGGAGATATTGCAAAGCATTTGGAAAAAATGTCAACGCGGTTTTCTCTAAGGCGGAATAAGCTAGAGCCGATTTTTCAACGCTATCTTGTTCACACAATGCCTACAAGTCTAAATCTGCATTTTCAGCCTTCTAGCTCTTTTCGTTAAGGAGATATTGCAAGGCATTTGGAAAAAATGTCAACGCGGTTTTCTCTAAGGTGGAATAAGCTGGAGCAGATGTTTCAACGCTATCTTGTTCAAACAATGCCTACAAGTCTAAATCTGCATTTTCAGCCTTCTAGCTCTTTTCGTTAAGGAGATATTGCAAAGCATTTGGAAAAAATGTCAACGCGGTTTTCTCTAAGGCGGAATAAGCTAGAGCCGATTTTTCAACGTTATCTTGTTCACACAATGCCTACAAGTCTAAATCTGCATTTTCAGCCCTCTAGCTCTTTTTGTTAAGGAGATATTGCAAGGAATTTGGAAAAAATGTCAACGCGGTTTTCTCTAAGGCGGAATAAGCTGGAGCAGATTTTTCAAAGCTATCTTGTTCACACAATGCCTACAAGTCTACATCTGCATTTTCAGCCTTCTAGCTCTTTTCGTTAAGGAGATATTGCAAGGCATTTGGAAAAAATGTCAACGCGGTTTTCTCTAAGGCGGAATAAGCTGGAGCAGATTTTTCAAAGCTATCTTGTTCACACAATGCCTACAAGTCTACATCTGCATTTTCAGCCTTCTAGCTCTTTTCGTTAAGGAGATATTGCAAGGCATTTGGAAAAAATGTCAACGCGGTTTTCTCTAAGGCGGAATAAGCTAGAGCCGATTTTTCAACGCTATCTTGTTCACACAATGCCTACAAGTCTAAATCTGCATTTTCAGCCTTCTAGCTCTTTTCGTTAAGGAGATATTGCAAAGCATTTGGAAAAAATGTCAACGCGGTTTTCTCTAAGGCGGAATAAGCTAGAGCCGATTTTTCAACGCTATCTTGTTCACACAATGCCTACAAGTCTAAATCTGCATTTTCAGCCTTCTAGCTCTTTTCGTTAAGGAGATATTGCAAGGCATTTGGAAAAAATGTCAACGCGGTTTTCTCTAAGGCGGAATAAGCTAGAGCCGATTTTTCAACGCTATCTTGTTCACACAATGCCTACAAGTCTAAATCTGCATTTTCAGCCTTCTAGCTCTTTTCGTTAAGGAGATATTGCAAGGCATTTGGAAAAAATGTCAACGCGGTTTTCTCTAAGGCGGAATAAGCTAGAGCCGATTTTTCAACGCTATCTTGTTCACACAATGCCTACAAGTCTAAATCTGCATTTTCAGCCCTCTAGCTCTTTTTGTTAAGGAGATATTGCAAGGAATTTGGAAAAAATGTCAACGCGGTTTTCTCTAAGGCGGAATAAGCTGGAGCAGATTTTTCAAAGCTATCTTGTTCACACAATGCCTACAAGTCTACATCTGCATTTTCAGCCTTCTAGCTCTTTTCGTTAAGGAGATATTGCAAGGCATTTGGAAAAAATGTCAACGCGGTTTTCTCTAAGGCGGAATAAGCTGGAGCAGATTTTTCAAAGCTATCTTGTTCACACAATGCCTACAAGTCTACATCTGCATTTTCAGCCTTCTAGCTCTTTTCGTTAAGGAGATATTGCAAGGCATTTGGAAAAAATGTCAACGCGGTTTTCTCTAAGGCGGAATAAGCTGGAGCAGATTTTTCAACGCTATCTTGTTCACACAATGCCTACAAGTCTACATCTGCATTTTCAGCCTTCTAGCTCTTTTCGTTAAGGAGATATTGCAAGGCATTTGGAAAAAATGTCAACGCGGTTTTCTCTAAGGCGGAATAAGCTGGAGCAGATCTTTCAACGCTATCTTGTTTACACAATGCCTACAAGTCTAAATCTGCATTTACAGCCTTCTAGCTCTTTTCGTTAAGGAGATATTGCAAGGCATTTGGAAAAAATGTCAACGCGGTTTTCTCTAAGGCGGAATAAGCTAGAGCCGATTTTTCAACGCTATCTTGTTCACACAATGCCTACAAGTCTAAATCTGCATTTTCAGCCTTCTAGCTCTCTTCGTTAAGGAGATATTGCAAGGCATTTGGAAAAAATGTCAACGCGGTTTTCTCTAAGGCGGAATAAGCTAGAGCCGATTTTTCAACGCTATCTTGTTCACACAATGCCTACAAGTCTAAATCTGCATTTTCAGCCTTCTAGCTCTTTTCGTTAAGGAGATATTGCAAGGCATTTGGAAAAAATGTCAACGCGGTTTTCTCTAAGGCGGAATAAGCTAGAGCCGATTTTTCAACGCTATCTTGTTCACACAATGCCTACAAGTCTAAATCTGCATTTTCAGCCCTCTAGCTCTTTTTGTTAAGGAGATATTGCAAGGAATTTGGAAAAAATGTCAACGCGGTTTTCTCTAAGGCGGAATAAGCTGGAGCAGATTTTTCAAAGCTATCTTGTTCACACAATGCCTACAAGTCTACATCTGCATTTTCAGCCTTCTAGCTCTTTTCGTTAAGGAGATATTGCAAGGCATTTGGAAAAAATGTCAACGCGGTTTTCTCTAAGGCGGAATAAGCTGGAGCAGATTTTTCAAAGCTATCTTGTTCACACAATGCCTACAAGTCTACATCTGCATTTTCAGCCTTCTAGCTCTTTTCGTTAAGGAGATATTGCAAGGCATTTGGAAAAAATGTCAACGCGGTTTTCTCTAAGGCGGAATAAGCTGGAGCAGATTTTTCAACGCTATCTTGTTCACACAATGCCTACAAGTCTACATCTGCATTTTCAGCCTTCTAGCTCTTTTCGTTAAGGAGATATTGCAAGGCATTTGGAAAAAATGTCAACGCGGTTTTCTCTAAGGCGGAATAAGCTGGAGCAGATCTTTCAACGCTATCTTGTTCACACAATGCCTACAAGTCTAAATCTGCATTTTCAGCCTTCTAGCTCTCTTCGTTAAGGAGATATTGCAAGGCATTTGGAAAAAATGTCAACGCGGTTTTCTCTAAGGCGGAATAAGCTAGAGCCGATTTTTCAACGCTATCTTGTTCACACAATGCCTACAAGTCTAAATCTGCATTTTCAGCCTTCTAGCTCTTTTCGTTAAGGAGATATTGCAAGGCATTTGGAAAAAATGTCAACGCGGTTTTCTCTAAGGCGGAATAAGCTAGAGCCGATTTTTCAACGCTATCTTGTTCACACAATGCCTACAAGTCTAAATCTGCATTTTCAGCCTTCTAGCTCTTTTCGTTAAGGAGATATTGCAAGGCATTTGGAAAAAATGTCAACGCGGTTTTCTCTAAGGCGGAATAAGCTAGAGCCGATTTTTCAACGCTATCTTGTTCACACAATGCCTACAAGTCTAAATCTGCATTTTCAGCCCTCTAGCTCTTTTTGTTAAGGAGATATTGCAAGGAATTTGGAAAAAATGTCAACGCGGTTTTCTCTAAGGCGGAATAAGCTGGAGCAGATTTTTCAAAGCTATCTTGTTCACACAATGCCTACAAGTCTACATCTGCATTTTCAGCCTTCTAGCTCTTTTCGTTAAGGAGATATTGCAAGGCATTTGGAAAAAATGTCAACGCGGTTTTCTCTAAGGCGGAATAAGCTGGAGCAGATTTTTCAACGCTATCTTGTTCACACAATGCCTACAAGTCTACATCTGCATTTTCAGCCTTCTAGCTCTTTTCGTTAAGGAGATATTGCAAGGCATTTGGAAAAAATGTCAACGCGGTTTTCTCTAAGGCGGAATAAGCTGGAGCAGATCTTTCAACGCTATCTTGTTTACACAATGCCTACAAGTCTAAATCTGCATTTACAGCCTTCTAGCTCTTTTCGTTAAGGAGATATTGCAAGGCATTTGGAAAAAATGTCAACGCGGTTTTCTCTAAGGCGGAATAAGCTGGAGCAGATTTTTCAACGCTTTGTTCACACAATGCCTACAAGTCTAAATCTGCATTTTCAGCCTTCTAGCTCTTTTCGTTAAGGAGATATTGCAAGGCATTTGGAAAAAATGTCAACGCGGTTTTCTCTAAGGCGGAATAAGCTAGAGCCGATTTTTCAATGCTATCTTGTTCACACAATGCCTACAAGTCTAAATCTGCATTTTCAGCCTTCTAGCTCTTTTCGTTAAGGAGATATTGCAAGGCATTTGGAAAAAATGTCAACGCGGTTTTCTCTAAGGCGGAATAAGCTAGAGCCGATTTTTCAACGCTATCTTGTTCACACAATGCCTACAAGTCTAAATCTGCATTTTCAGCCTTCTAGCTCTTTTCGTTAAGGAGATATTGCAAAGCATTTGGAAAAAATGTCAACGCGGTTTTCTCTAAGGCGGAATAAGCTAGAGCCGATTTTTCAACGCTATCTTGTTCACACAATGCCTACAAGTCTAAATCTGCATTTTCAGCCTTCTAGCTCTTTTCGTTAAGGAGATATTGCAAGGCATTTGGAAAAAATGTCAACGCGGTTTTCTCTAAGGTGGAATAAGCTGGAGCAGATGTTTCAACGCTATCTTGTTCAAACAATGCCTACAAGTCTAAATCTGCATTTTCAGCCTTCTAGCTCTTTTCGTTAAGGAGATATTGCAAAGCATTTGGAAAAAATGTCAACGCGGTTTTCTCTAAGGCGGAATAAGCTAGAGCCGATTTTTCAACGCTATCTTGTTCACACAATGCCTACAAGTCTAAATCTGCATTTTCAGCCCTCTAGCTCTTTTTGTTAAGGAGATATTGCAAGGAATTTGGAAAAAATGTCAACGCGGTTTTCTCTAAGGCGGAATAAGCTGGAGCAGATTTTTCAAAGCTATCTTGTTCACACAATGCCTACAAGTCTACATCTGCATTTTCAGCCTTCTAGCTCTTTTCGTTAAGGAGATATTGCAAGGCATTTGGAAAAAATGTCAACGCGGTTTTCTCTAAGGCGGAATAAGCTGGAGCAGATTTTTCAAAGCTATCTTGTTCACACAATGCCTACAAGTCTACATCTGCATTTTCAGCCTTCTAGCTCTTTTCGTTAAGGAGATATTGCAAGGCATTTGGAAAAAATGTCAACGCGGTTTTCTCTAAGGCGGAATAAGCTAGAGCCGATTTTTCAACGCTATCTTGTTCACACAATGCCTACAAGTCTAAATCTGCATTTTCAGCCTTCTAGCTCTTTTCGTTAAGGAGATATTGCAAAGCATTTGGAAAAAATGTCAACGCGGTTTTCTCTAAGGCGGAATAAGCTAGAGCCGATTTTTCAACGCTATCTTGTTCACACAATGCCTACAAGTCTAAATCTGCATTTTCAGCCTTCTAGCTCTTTTCGTTAAGGAGATATTGCAAGGCATTTGGAAAAAATGTCAACGCGGTTTTCTCTAAGGCGGAATAAGCTAGAGCCGATTTTTCAACGCTATCTTGTTCACACAATGCCTACAAGTCTAAATCTGCATTTTCAGCCTTCTAGCTCTTTTCGTTAAGGAGATATTGCAAGGCATTTGGAAAAAATGTCAACGCGGTTTTCTCTAAGGCGGAATAAGCTGGAGCAGATTTTTCAAAGCTATCTTGTTCACACAATGCCTACAAGTCTACATCTGCATTTTCAGCCTTCTAGCTCTTTTCGTTAAGGAGATATTGCAAGGCATTTGGAAAAAATGTCAACGCGGTTTTCTCTAAGGCGGAATAAGCTGGAGCAGATTTTTCAAAGCTATCTTGTTCACACAATGCCTACAAGTCTACATCTGCATTTTCAGCCTTCTAGCTCTTTTCGTTAAGGAGATATTGCAAGGCATTTGGAAAAAATGTCAACGCGGTTTTCTCTAAGGCGGAATAAGCTGGAGCAGATTTTTCAACGCTATCTTGTTCACACAATGCCTACAAGTCTACATCTGCATTTTCAGCCTTCTAGCTCTTTTCGTTAAGGAGATATTGCAAGGCATTTGGAAAAAATGTCAACGCGGTTTTCTCTAAGGCGGAATAAGCTGGAGCAGATCTTTCAACGCTATCTTGTTCACACAATGCCTACAAGTCTAAATCTGCATTTTCAGCCTTCTAGCTCTCTTCGTTAAGGAGATATTGCAAGGCATTTGGAAAAAATGTCAACGCGGTTTTCTCTAAGGCGGAATAAGCTAGAGCCGATTTTTCAACGCTATCTTGTTCACACAATGCCTACAAGTCTAAATCTGCATTTTCAGCCTTCTAGCTCTTTTCGTTAAGGAGATATTGCAAGGCATTTGGAAAAAATGTCAACGCGGTTTTCTCTAAGGCGGAATAAGCTAGAGCCGATTTTTCAACGCTATCTTGTTCACACAATGCCTACAAGTCTAAATCTGCATTTTCAGCCTTCTAGCTCTTTTCGTTAAGGAGATATTGCAAGGCATTTGGAAAAAATGTCAACGCGGTTTTCTCTAAGGCGGAATAAGCTAGAGCCGATTTTTCAACGCTATCTTGTTCACACAATGCCTACAAGTCTAAATCTGCATTTTCAGCCCTCTAGCTCTTTTTGTTAAGGAGATATTGCAAGGAATTTGGAAAAAATGTCAACGCGGTTTTCTCTAAGGCGGAATAAGCTGGAGCAGATTTTTCAAAGCTATCTTGTTCACACAATGCCTACAAGTCTACATCTGCATTTTCAGCCTTCTAGCTCTTTTCGTTAAGGAGATATTGCAAGGCATTTGGAAAAAATGTCAACGCGGTTTTCTCTAAGGCGGAATAAGCTGGAGCAGATTTTTCAACGCTATCTTGTTCACACAATGCCTACAAGTCTACATCTGCATTTTCAGCCTTCTAGCTCTTTTCGTTAAGGAGATATTGCAAGGCATTTGGAAAAAATGTCAACGCGGTTTTCTCTAAGGCGGAATAAGCTGGAGCAGATCTTTCAACGCTATCTTGTTTACACAATGCCTACAAGTCTAAATCTGCATTTACAGCCTTCTAGCTCTTTTCGTTAAGGAGATATTGCAAGGCATTTGGAAAAAATGTCAACGCGGTTTTCTCTAAGGCGGAATAAGCTGGAGCAGATTTTTCAACGCTTTGTTCACACAATGCCTACAAGTCTAAATCTGCATTTTCAGCCTTCTAGCTCTTTTCGTTAAGGAGATATTGCAAGGCATTTGGAAAAAATGTCAACGCGGTTTTCTCTAAGGCGGAATAAGCTAGAGCCGATTTTTCAATGCTATCTTGTTCACACAATGCCTACAAGTCTAAATCTGCATTTTCAGCCTTCTAGCTCTTTTCGTTAAGGAGATATTGCAAGGCATTTGGAAAAAATGTCAACGCGGTTTTCTCTAAGGCGGAATAAGCTAGAGCCGATTTTTCAACGCTATCTTGTTCACACAATGCCTACAAGTCTAAATCTGCATTTTCAGCCTTCTAGCTCTTTTCGTTAAGGAGATATTGCAAAGCATTTGGAAAAAATGTCAACGCGGTTTTCTCTAAGGCGGAATAAGCTAGAGCCGATTTTTCAACGCTATCTTGTTCACACAATGCCTACAAGTCTAAATCTGCATTTTCAGCCTTCTAGCTCTTTTCGTTAAGGAGATATTGCAAGGCATTTGGAAAAAATGTCAACGCGGTTTTCTCTAAGGTGGAATAAGCTGGAGCAGATGTTTCAACGCTATCTTGTTCAAACAATGCCTACAAGTCTAAATCTGCATTTTCAGCCTTCTAGCTCTTTTCGTTAAGGAGATATTGCAAAGCATTTGGAAAAAATGTCAACGCGGTTTTCTCTAAGGCGGAATAAGCTAGAGCCGATTTTTCAACGCTATCTTGTTCACACAATGCCTACAAGTCTAAATCTGCATTTTCAGCCCTCTAGCTCTTTTTGTTAAGGAGATATTGCAAGGAATTTGGAAAAAATGTCAACGCGGTTTTCTCTAAGGCGGAATAAGCTGGAGCAGATTTTTCAAAGCTATCTTGTTCACACAATGCCTACAAGTCTACATCTGCATTTTCAGCCTTCTAGCTCTTTTCGTTAAGGAGATATTGCAAGGCATTTGGAAAAAATGTCAACGCGGTTTTCTCTAAGGCGGAATAAGCTGGAGCAGATTTTTCAAAGCTATCTTGTTCACACAATGCCTACAAGTCTACATCTGCATTTTCAGCCTTCTAGCTCTTTTCGTTAAGGAGATATTGCAAGGCATTTGGAAAAAATGTCAACGCGGTTTTCTCTAAGGCGGAATAAGCTAGAGCCGATTTTTCAACGCTATCTTGTTCACACAATGCCTACAAGTCTAAATCTGCATTTTCAGCCTTCTAGCTCTTTTCGTTAAGGAGATATTGCAAAGCATTTGGAAAAAATGTCAACGCGGTTTTCTCTAAGGCGGAATAAGCTAGAGCCGATTTTTCAACGCTATCTTGTTCACACAATGCCTACAAGTCTAAATCTGCATTTTCAGCCTTCTAGCTCTTTTCGTTAAGGAGATATTGCAAGGCATTTGGAAAAAATGTCAACGCGGTTTTCTCTAAGGCGGAATAAGCTAGAGCCGATTTTTCAACGCTATCTTGTTCACACAATGCCTACAAGTCTAAATCTGCATTTTCAGCCTTCTAGCTCTTTTCGTTAAGGAGATATTGCAAGGCATTTGGAAAAAATGTCAACGCGGTTTTCTCTAAGGCGGAATAAGCTAGAGCCGATTTTTCAACGCTATCTTGTTCACACAATGCCTACAAGTCTAAATCTGCATTTTCAGCCCTCTAGCTCTTTTTGTTAAGGAGATATTGCAAGGAATTTGGAAAAAATGTCAACGCGGTTTTCTCTAAGGCGGAATAAGCTGGAGCAGATTTTTCAAAGCTATCTTGTTCACACAATGCCTACAAGTCTACATCTGCATTTTCAGCCTTCTAGCTCTTTTCGTTAAGGAGATATTGCAAGGCATTTGGAAAAAATGTCAACGCGGTTTTCTCTAAGGCGGAATAAGGAGATATTGCAAGGCATTTGGAAAAAATGTCAACGCGGTTTTCTCTAAGGCGGAATAAGCTGGAGCAGATTTTTCAACGCTATCTTGTTCACACAATGCCTACAAGTCTACATCTGCATTTTCAGCCTTCTAGCTCTTTTCGTTAAGGAGATATTGCAAGGCATTTGGAAAAAATGTCAACGCGGTTTTCTCTAAGGCGGAATAAGCTGGAGCAGATCTTTCAACGCTATCTTGTTTACACAATGCCTACAAGTCTAAATCTGCATTTACAGCCTTCTAGCTCTTTTCGTTAAGGAGATATTGCAAGGCATTTGGAAAAAATGTCAACGCGGTTTTCTCTAAGGCGGAATAAGCTAGAGCCGATTTTTCAACGCTATCTTGTTCACACAATGCCTACAAGTCTAAATCTGCATTTTCAGCCTTCTAGCTCTCTTCGTTAAGGAGATATTGCAAGGCATTTGGAAAAAATGTCAACGCGGTTTTCTCTAAGGCGGAATAAGCTAGAGCCGATTTTTCAACGCTATCTTGTTCACACAATGCCTACAAGTCTAAATCTGCATTTTCAGCCTTCTAGCTCTTTTCGTTAAGGAGATATTGCAAGGCATTTGGAAAAAATGTCAACGCGGTTTTCTCTAAGGCGGAATAAGCTAGAGCCGATTTTTCAACGCTATCTTGTTCACACAATGCCTACAAGTCTAAATCTGCATTTTCAGCCCTCTAGCTCTTTTTGTTAAGGAGATATTGCAAGGAATTTGGAAAAAATGTCAACGCGGTTTTCTCTAAGGCGGAATAAGCTGGAGCAGATTTTTCAAAGCTATCTTGTTCACACAATGCCTACAAGTCTACATCTGCATTTTCAGCCTTCTAGCTCTTTTCGTTAAGGAGATATTGCAAGGCATTTGGAAAAAATGTCAACGCGGTTTTCTCTAAGGCGGAATAAGCTGGAGCAGATTTTTCAACGCTATCTTGTTCACACAATGCCTACAAGTCTACATCTGCATTTTCAGCCTTCTAGCTCTTTTCGTTAAGGAGATATTGCAAGGCATTTGGAAAAAATGTCAACGCGGTTTTCTCTAAGGCGGAATAAGCTGGAGCAGATCTTTCAACGCTATCTTGTTTACACAATGCCTACAAGTCTAAATCTGCATTTACAGCCTTCTAGCTCTTTTCGTTAAGGAGATATTGCAAGGCATTTGGAAAAAATGTCAACGCGGTTTTCTCTAAGGCGGAATAAGCTGGAGCCGATTTTTCAACGCTATCTTGTTCACACAATGCCTACAAGTCTAAATCTGCATTTTCAGCCTTCTAGCTCTTTTCGTTAAGGAGATATTGCAAGGCATTTGGAAAAAATGTCAACGCGGTTTTCTCTAAGGTGGAATAAGCTGGAGCAGATGTTTCAACGCTATCTTGTTCAAACAATGCCTACAAGTCTAAATCTGCATTTTCAGCCTTCTAGCTCTTTTCGTTAAGGAGATATTGCAAAGCATTTGGAAAAAATGTCAACGCGGTTTTCTCTAAGGCGGAATAAGCTAGAGCCGATTTCTCAACGCTATCTTGTTCACACAATGCCTACAAGTCTAAATCTGCATTTTCAGCCCTCTAGCTCTTTTTGTTAAGGAGATATTGCAAGGAATTTGGAAAAAATGTCAACGCGGTTTTCTCTAAGGCGGAATAAGCTGGAGCAGATTTTTCAAAGCTATCTTGTTCACACAATGCCTACAAGTCTACATCTGCATTTTCAGCCTTCTAGCTCTTTTCGTTAAGGAGATATTGCAAGGCATTTGGAAAAAATGTCAACGCGGTTTTCTCTAAGGCGGAATAAGCTGGAGCAGATTTTTCAAAGCTATCTTGTTCACACAATGCCTACAAGTCTACATCTGCATTTTCAGCCTTCTAGCTCTTTTCGTTAAGGAGATATTGCAAGGCATTTGGAAAAAATGTCAACGCGGTTTTCTCTAAGGCGGAATAAGCTAGAGCCGATTTTTCAACGCTATCTTGTTCACACAATGCCTACAAGTCTAAATCTGCATTTTCAGCCTTCTAGCTCTTTTCGTTAAGGAGATATTGCAAAGCATTTGGAAAAAATGTCAACGCGGTTTTCTCTAAGGCGGAATAAGCTAGAGCCGATTTTTCAACGCTATCTTGTTCACACAATGCCTACAAGTCTAAATCTGCATTTTCAGCCTTCTAGCTCTTTTCGTTAAGGAGATATTGCAAGGCATTTGGAAAAAATGTCAACAATGCCTACAAGTCTAAATCTGCATTTTCAGCCTTCTAGCTCTTTTCGTTAAGGAGATATTGCAAGGCATTTGGAAAAAATGTCAACGCGGTTTTCTCTAAGGCGGAATAAGCTAGAGCCGATTTTTCAACGCTATCTTGTTCACACAATGCCTACAAGTCTAAATCTGCATTTTCAGCCCTCTAGCTCTTTTTGTTAAGGAGATATTGCAAGGAATTTGGAAAAAATGTCAACGCGGTTTTCTCTAAGGCGGAATAAGCTGGAGCAGATTTTTCAAAGCTATCTTGTTCACACAATGCCTACAAGTCTACATCTGCATTTTCAGCCTTCTAGCTCTTTTCGTTAAGGAGATATTGCAAGGCATTTGAAAAAATA
>NW_028142823.1:0-22383 GCF_055691185.1 Crinia signifera | reverse complement strand
GTTCATGTTTTTATTTGTAATATTTACGCAAATTGTATACAATACGCAAATGTAACGTGTAAATTACCATGAAAAGCAATGTCTTAATAAAAAAGTTTATTAAAAAAAAAGAGAATAAGCAATAAAAATAAAAGCTTCTTTGGGATTACCTCCCTGAGGTAAACCCAGCTGAATTAAATGGTGCTCCAGCTTCCTGCTGGCACCAACACAAACTGAGGAGCTGAGCATGGAGGCGGGGTTATAGGGGAGAGGGACCAGGCATCCTGGGAAACTTTCAAAGCTTCGCTGATTGGTGCCACGGTCCTCTGGATCCGCCTACAACCCCGATGTCACCCTGTGGGAACCATGGAATCCGAAAATGAAATCGACATAATTTGGAAACCATAGGAAGAAGACATTGGGGTCCCCCAGGATAGAGAATGGGTAGGAGCACTTTCATCACCCACTCGGGACACAATGGCTATAAAATTCCAACAGGTACAGCTCTGTATCCTACATAGGGTCTATGTAACCCCAGCTACACTTAGGAAGTATGATAACAACAAAATGATTTATGCCCAAAATGCAGTATACAGCAGGGTACATGTATGCATAGGATTTGGCAGTGTCACAGGGGAAGGAGATTTGGGGAGAAAGTCCAGATTATAATGGTCAAGGTGGGACTACCGGTAGAATATCTGGATGTAACTATGTATTTTGGGCATAAACCCACAGGTAAGGGCAATGACCCGTTTATACCACTGGTGGAGAACCTAGCTGCTCTGGCAAAAGTAATAATAGCAGGGAAATGGAGGCGCATGAGGCACCGGATTTATACCACTGGATCCATCTGGTAAACCATACAGTAGAATCATGGGTCCTCAAACTGCGGCCCTCCAGATGTTGTGAAACTACAAATCCCAGCATGCCTTTCCACAGTTTTAACACTCCCTTATAGCAAAACTATGACAAGGCATGCTGGGATTTGTAGTTTCACAACATCTGGAAGGTCGCAGTTTGAGGACCCATGCAGTAGATAATGAGAAGTACACATACACCAAAAGTAATAATGTAACAAAGTGTCATCAAACGTGGGAGAGATGGACGCTGTCAGAATTCTATGAGGCTTATACAGGAGTATACACAACAATGCATATACATTATACAAATCCACACTATTACACAGGACCAAACACAGGAATAGCTTTATTATAAATGGCAGTATACAGAAGGTGAGATAGATGAGGCACAATGTAAGTTTAGTATAATCGGTATAATAGCATCGCTTGTCAGACATAAAGCACATATACACTGCACAGATATAAGGTAGGGGAAAGGATAGGATGTAACATCTTATCTCTATCAAATAGATATTTTAATTATAATAACAGAAATACTGAATAAAAAAATAAAAAAAGGATATGGGCAGTAATTGGGAGGATGTTTGTATCCCAGGATGTAAATGTCCCAGGAGCAGCCTGGCTTTTTCTGGTATTTACAAAATATACATATATTTATAAAACATTTCCCACACTGCAACCATGGAAAAGGTTTCTCTGATGTCTAACAAGATGGAATTTATTGCTAAAACATTTCCCACACTCAGAGCATGAAAATAGTTTCTCACCTGTATGTACCCTCTCATGTGTAACCAGATTAGATTTTTTTGTAAAACATTTCCCACATTCAGAACATGAATATGGTTTATCACCTGTATGTACCCTCTCATGTATAACCAGACTAGATTTATCGCTATAGCATTTCCCACACTCAGAACATGAAAATGATTTATCACCTGTATGTAGTCTTTCATGTTTAACAAGATGTGATTTATGAGTAAATGATTTCTCACATTCAGAGCATGAAAATGGTTTCTCACCTGTATGTAACCTCTCATGTATAACAAGATTAGATTTTTTGGAAAAACATTTCCCACATTCAGAACATGAAAATGGTTTCTCACCTGTATGTACCCTTTCATGTATAACAAGATTAGATTTTTTGGAAAAACATTTCCCACATTCAGAACATGAAAATGGTTTCTCACCTGTATGTACCTTCTCATGTATAAGAAGACTGGATTTATCGCTATAACATTTTCCACACTCAGAACATGCAAAAGGTTTCTCACCTGTATGTACCCTCTGATGTATAACAAAACTGGATTTATCGCTATAACGTTTCCCACACTCAGAACATGAAAATGGTTTCTCACCTGTATGTACCCTCTCATGTATAACAAGATTAGATTTACTTGTAAAACATTTCCCACACACAGAGCATGAATATGGTTTCTCACCTGTATGTATCCTCTCATGTGTAACAAGATTAGATTTACTTGTAAAACATTTCCCACAATCAAAGCATGAAAATGGTTTCTCACCTGTATGTACCCTCTCATGTTTAACAAGACCGGATTTAAGTGTAAAACATTTCCCACATTCATCACATGAAAATGGTTTTGCACCTGTATGTACTCTTTCATGTTTAATAAGATGTGATTTATGAGTAAATGATTTCCCACATTCAGAGCATGAAAATGGTTTCTCACCTGTATGTACCCTGTCATGTGTAACAAGATTAGATTTTTTGGAAAAACATTTCCCACATTTAGAACATAAAAATGGTTTCTCACCTGTATGTACCCTCTCGTGTATAACAAGATTAGATTTTTTGGAAAAACATTTCCCACATTCAGAACATGATAATGGTTTCTTCCCTGCATGATGTCTCTGATGTAAAACGAAAACTGACTGATGTATAGAACTCTTACCAAACTCAGAACTGGATGGTACTGTATCATCTTTATGGTCTGTACTATGTGTAGCAAGGTCTGATATATCAGGAGAAGGTTCCTCATGACTAGAGGGACCAGATGAAATCTCTGCACTGTGAAATGTTGGGTGTGTATTGGGGATAATGAGGTTTTCTTCTGGAGAATCTTGTCTGATGTTCTTATGTTCTAGTATAAAACCTTGAGACACAATGAGATCTCCCTCCGAGGTATTCCTGCTTGTGCGTCCATCTGTGGTAGGAAGAGTAGATATCAAGATATCAGAGGGAAGGCGCTTTGAAATGAGTGTGCCTATAGCCAAGCCGCAGTTAAGGCCCCCATACATTATGCGATCTGGGCACAATTTTACCCGATTCGGATGAATCGGGCCGTGAAAATCGGTCCAAATCGCACTTGTAGACATCCCGTAAGATCCGATGCGCGGTCCCGTGCGGATCGGGGTCGAGAGGTCGGACGGGCTGCACATAAGATTTGCTAAACCTTATGTACAGCCCAGCCCTGGAGCCGTGCAGGGGACGGCAGTGGGCGGGGGATGTCGGCTAATATAGAGCCAGGTAGGGGGAGGCTGCATAGGGAGTCGGGCAGGAGGAAGCTGTTGCGGTGAGGTGACAGCGGAAGCAGGGGGCCGGGCACTAGGCAGGGAGAGGACGCTGTCGCTGGCTGCCGGGCAGCGGCGGGAGCCAAGAGAAGCAGAGCACTTGAAAAAAAATGCCCATAGAGAGAACTAGGAAGCCATTGATTGGTTGAAACCTCTCACAGCCAATCGCTGATTGGCTGAGAGAGGTCTCAGCCAATCAATGGCTTCCTAGTCATCTGTATGGGCGTTTTTTTTTTCAAGTGCTCTGCTTCTCCCGGCTCCCGCCGCTGCCCGGCAGCCAGCGACAGTCTTCTCCCTGCCCTCCTCCCTGTCCCGCTGTCATGCAACAGCTTCCTCCTGCCCGGCTCCCGCTGCAGCCACCCCCTGCCTGGCTCTATATTAGCCTGCATCCACCGCACGCTGCCGTCATTCTGCAGCTCCCCGGGGACTGCATATGATAAATCCATGCGATTTATCATATGCAAACCTTGGCACATCAAGTGCCTAATCGTGTGCCCCCTCCAAGGGAGCTGGCGGGGAAATCAGGTCTGACTTGTCCCTAGGACAAGTCGGACTAATGTATGGGGGCCTTTAGAGTAAATGGGTAGTCACTCTTAATCGTAAGAAAGAAAGGTCAGGAAGGGTAAACTGCGCTAAACATACATTGGAAACATATCAGTTAAAAAATAACATTTAATAGGTGAATTGCAAAATTAATTCATAAAATTGTGTGCGCTCAGTGCAATAACATGAGCCTGTAAATAGTCACCCGTTATGTATCCGCCAGTACTGAGGAAGTCCAATATGTTATGGTGAAGGATTGGCGTCCAGTGAGTGAGGAGGAGAAGTTTTCTTCCTGATTTTAGGACCGTGTCCTTAGGGAGGTGGCGTGCCTCCCAACCAGTTCTATGCCACGGTGGAATGAGAAAAGGGATGGTACTTTATCCAAATGGTGGTAAACCTCCGCTGGAACAAATGGCAATCACTTGTTGTATGGGTAGGGTGGCTATTTCTGTAGATGAAGGCAAGAACCTACACGTTTCGCTGCTAGAATGAAGCTTTTCAAGGATGTCTTGCTGGAGAGAGGGCTGGGTTTAAATACCCTCCCTCTAGTTGTGATGTCATACTCCTGTGGCTAATTCATTATCTCAATGTCCGTACATATACATAAAAACATTAACAAATTATTTCTAGTTAAGCAAGACGAGACAAACTCCCTAAGGACCCGGTGACAAAATTCTAAAAATCAGGAAGAAAACTTCTCCTCCTCACTCACTGGACACCAATCCTTTACCATAACATATTGGACTTCCCCAGTACTGGCGGATACATAAAGGGTGACAATTTACACACTCATGTCATTGCACTGAGCGCACACAATTTTATGAATTAGTTTTTTTTTTTTAATTTCCCCCTCTTAGCAAGTGTTTGTTACAAATATTTAACAATTTGTATTGTATAAGGGGATTTTTGTATGAATCTACCATTCGAACCCCTTTCTCTTTCGTCCAGTCCGGTGACACAGCTAACCTTGGGATGTAGGAGGGTCCGCAGAAGCCAAGGCACCCATGCTGGAAAGCTTTTCCCCTGGACACAGGCTCCTCCCCTTCCACATCCCATCATGCTTCAGTTCAACTTAAAAAGCACACTAGGATACACAACTCAGTACAATGCCCGACATCTTATATGCACAATCATATAACCATAACATGATATTATGGCATGTATTCAATGCTCCTATGTCGCCGTAAATAACGGTGAGTCTGCATGTTTTTTGGAGAGTAGTGAACTTTTCTCTCCTATTTTGGGCTTCCCTGTATTCAGCTCTGTTGCTTCTCCAAAAATATTTTGCAAAGCTAACTCAGTTCAAAATAAATTAAATAAAAACACAGGGCAAAGAAACAATGCCAAAAGCACAACACAAGGATAAAGGCCAAACAGAACAAAATACACCCGTCTGCACAAACCCAATTAAAATAGTCACACAGCCATTTGTTGTAAAATAAATACTGAACAAAACATTAACCTTTCTAAACCTTTGTAAAAAAATACAAGTCCACAAATGCGAGGAACACGCTGCTGAGATGAACACCCTGCTCAAGAATATCCCAGTCTGACCAGCTCACGTGGAGAGCAGGAAAAAACAGATGTCTCCAGTTACAGCACTCCCATTTGAACTCGCATAATTATGCTAAGTTCACAAAAGGGGCCGGCGAGCTGGCCACACGTTGAATACTGAGGAAGTCAGAAATGAGGAGATAAGAAAAAGTGCCGAGCACTTCAGCGAGATCACAGGGACACAGAACAGTGAGCGGTGAGCCAGACTCTCAAAAAACATTGAATACTCCTCTATGACTTACTGAGCGTAGAGGAGGGATCGCTGTGTCACCGGACTGGACTCAGAGAAAGGGGTTCGAACGGTAAGATTTTACAAAAATCCCCTATTCTCTTTCGTCCAGTCCGGTGACACAGCTAACCGTGGGACATTCACGAGCCGGTATTATGGGAGGGCACGCTCAGACTGCCAGTTCTCATCACTGCCCGTCCGAATGAAGCATCCTCCGACTCGAACTCATGGAACCTGTAAAATTTGGTAAAGGTGTAAACAGAGGACCAAGTGTCAGCCCTGCACAACTGCTCCGCTGTAGCCCCATGACGCACTGCCCAAGAGGAAGCAACTGACCTGGTGGTATGTGCATTAATTCGAGAAGGAACAGGTCTACCAACCCTGGTGTAAGCAAAGGCAATCACTGACCTTAACTCCCTGGCAATGGTCTGCTTAGAAGCAGGCCAACCTCTCTTATGCACATCATACAGAACCAACAACAGATCTGTTTTGCGGATGTCCTTTCCACATAAATTCGCATGGCGCGAACTACATCCAACTTCCTTACTTTGTCCCTATTTTTAGCCCCTTTTGGAGGGGAAAACACCGGGAGCTCAATCTCCTGGTTTAAATGAAAGGAAGAAACCACTTTTGGCAAAAACTTTGAAATTTTCGAAGCACAGCCCCATCTTCAAGAAAAATGAAATGCGGAGATTTACAGGACAAAGCTCCCAACTCTGAAACACGTCTAGCCAAAGCAATGGCTAACAAAAAGATAAGTTTCCAAGAAACACACTTAAAATCGGCCGACCTTAACGGCTCAAAAGGTGGGTTCTGTAACACAGACAGAACCAAAGATAAATCGCAAGGCACCACCGGCTGCCTATATCGGGGTTTTAACCTGGTAACACCATGTAATAAGGTTTGAACTTCAGGTAAAAAAAGCTATCCTTTTCTGAATGAAAATGGACAGAGCAGAAACAGGGATTTTGTACTTACCGTAAATCCTTTTCTCCGAGTCCACAGGTGTCACTGGAGTTACACTGGGGAATAGAAGGCGACCACAGGGAGCATGGGCACTTTAAAATAATTAATCAGTGTGACCAACTCCTCCCCTTCTACTTCCCCTCCCAGGCAGTCATAAAGATCGTGCCCGAAAGGGAGCAGAAAGATATAACACACATCCGAGAGGAGGTTCATCACAACATAACATCATTCAATACAAATAGTAGAAAAAGAATGTATATATATGAAAAAACAAACACACACACACAGAGTCAAACCAGATGAGACAGGTGTGTAATAACCATGTTTAAATAACCCTGACAAGGGAAAACTCCAGAGGTTACCCAATAGGAACCTAACACTGAACATAACAGGTGGAGAACAGCGCTGAGGCGGGCGTCCAGTGACACCTGTGGACTCGGAGAAAAGGATTTACGGTAAGTACAAAATCCCTGTTTCTCCTTCATCCACTAGGTGTCACTGGAGTTACACTGGGGACGTCCCAGAGCTTTCAACCCGGGTGGGTGAGCGCTGAGATCCCCTTAAAACAGAGCGGCCAAACTGAGAAGCTGGTGCCGCAAAGGTATCAAACCTATAAAAACGCACAAAGGTGTGCCGACCAGACCATGTCGCAGCACGACAAAGCTGTTGCAAGGAGACCCCACGGGCAGCCGCCCATGAAGGACCCACCGATCTGGTGGAGTGCGCACCTATGTTAGTAGGAGGCGTCTGAGCCTCAGCAAGGTATGCCTGACGAATTGTCAGACGGATCCATCTGGCCAGCGTTTGCTTTGAAGCTGGCCATCCACGACGCACTGGGTCGTAGGTAACAAACAAGACATCCGTCTTGCGAAGAGAGGCCGTGCGCGAGACATAAATCCGCAGGGCCCTCACCACATCCAAAGACCTATCCTCAGGTGAAGCCTCTGTGAATGCTGGAACCACTATGGGTTGGTTCACGTGGAACGCTGAGACCACCTTTGGAAGGAAGGAGAGACTGGTACGGAGCTCCGCTCTGTCCGGGTGAAACTGGAGGAACGGAGAGCGACAAGAAAGCGCCCCTAGTTCCGAGACGCGTCTGGCCGAGGCCAGAGCCAAAAGAAGAACCACCTTCCAAGTGAGATATCGAAGATCCACCTCTTCTAACGGCTCAAATATTGATGACTTCAAATATCTGAGGACCAACTCTAGGTCCCAGGGAGCCGTAGGCGGACGAATAGGGGGCTGAAGCCTCAGCACCCCCTGGAAAAAAGTGTGGACTTCCGGAATGAGAGCTATACGTTTCTGGAAAAAAACTGAAAGTGCTGAAACCTGCACCTTAAGTGTGTTCAGTCTAAGTCCAGAGTTTAACCCCTCCTGTAAAAACAGGAGCAACCGAGCCTTCTTGAACAGAGTAGAGGACACTCTGCATCTTTCGCACCACGCCACATAGGATCTCCAAATACGATGATAGTGTCTGGAGGTGACTTCCTTCCTGGCCCTCATCATTGTAGGTATCACCGCCCTAGGGATACCTGCATGTCTCAAGATGGACCTCTCAGCAGCCACGCCGTCAAATGTAGACGTCCTAAATCTGGGTAGATGAAGGGACCCTGACTGAGGAGGTCCTCTTGAAGAGGTAGCGGCCACGGCTCGTCGATTAGAAGATCCGTCAGGTTGGTGTACCACGAGCGGCGGGGCCAATCCGGCGCTATCAGAAGCGCTGTTACCCCCTCCCTGCGAATGCGCTGTAATACCCGCGGTATCAGCGGAAAGGGAGGAAAGAGGTAAATGAACTGGAACGGCCAAGGGGCGACCAGAGCGTCCACCCCTGCGGCCTGAGGATCTCGAGTCCGCGCGAAGTATGTTGGGAGCTGGAAGTTGTGGCGGGACGCCATCAGATCCGCCTGCGGACACCCCCAACGATGTACTAGGGACTGAAATACCTGAGGGTTGAGGCACCACTCCCCCTGGTGGGCATGTTGCCGACTTAGAAAGTCGGCCTCCCAATTGTCTACTCCGGGGATGAACACCGCTGACAAGGCCTGAGCATGATTCTGAGCCCAGAGGATGATCCTGCTTACTTCCTTCATCGCCGCCTTGCTCCGAGTGCCGCCCTGTTTGTTTATGTAGGCGACGGCTGTGGCGTTGTCGGACTGAACTCTGATTGCTCTGCCCCGCAGCAGGTGTCCCGCCTGCAGAAGAGCATAGTAGACTGCTCTGAGTTCCAGCACATTGATGGAGAGTAAGCTCTCCTGCCTCGTCCATAAACCCTGGAACTGGTGTTCCAGCGTTACCGCCCCCCAGCCTCGAAGGCTGGCGTCTGTGGTGAGGAGAGTCCACTCCCATATGCCGAACCTCCTGCCCCTTTGCAGGTTTTCGGAGTTTAGCCACCACAGCAGAGACAGACGGGCTCGAGGAGACAGGGTCACCCGCTGCTGAAGATGCAGGTGAGACCCTGACCACTGGTGAAGGAGAGACAACTGGAATTGGTGCGAGTGGAAGCGGCCATATTGTACCGCCTCGAAGGAGGACACCATCTTCCCCAAGAGTCTGGTGCAAAGGTGCACCGTTACCTGTGGCCGTCGCAAGACCGACCTGACCAGGACCTGCAGGGACTGAACTTTGTCGGGCGGTAGAAAAACCTTCATCTGCTGGGTGTCCAGATTCATCCCCAAAAAGAGAAGACGTTGGGACGGCTGAAGCTGAGACTTTGCAAAGTTCAGAATCCACCCATGACTGATGAGAGTCTCCTGGGTGAGTCGTATGTTGGACAACAGGGCCTCCCTCGAACGATTTTTCAGAAGAAGATCGTCCAAGTAGGGGATGATGGTAATCCCCTGTGCCCTGAGGACCTCCATCATCACCGCCATAACCTTGGTGAAGACCCTGGGGGCCGATGAGAGACCGAACGGCAGGGCCTGGAACTGCCAGTGTTGTTCCTGTATAGCGAACCGGAGGAAGGCCTGGTGAGGAGGCCAGATGGGGATGTGCAGGTATGCGTCCCTGATATCCAAGGATACCAGGAACTCTCCCTGTTCCAGTCCCTGAATCACCGACTGCAGGGACTCCATCTTGAATTTGACCGCTTGTAGGAACGGATTCAAATCCTTTAGATTTAGTATAGGCCTTACCGAGCCATCCGGCTTCGGCACAAGGAACAGACTGGAGTAGTATCCCTGAGTACGCTGATCCTCGGGTACTGGTATCACAACTCCCGTTGTCCGCAGATTGTTGATTGCTGACAACAGAAGTTGCGCCTTGTCTCCTGAGACTGGGAGACCGGTCTTGAAAAACCTGTTTGGAGGGACTAACCTGAAATGGATTTTGTAACCCTGGGTCACGAGATCCCTTACCCACGAGTCCTGACAAGACTGCAGCCAGATGTGACAGAAGGACAGCAGTCGGGCCCCGACTCTGGGATCCCCCAGATGAGACCGTGGACAGTCATGCGGCTGGCTTGGAGGACTTGGGCTCCTGGACAGCTGCCGAGGCGCCTCTGCCTCGTCCTCTGGAGCCTCTAGATGGAGCTCCGCCTCTGGAACGACCTCTGAATCTGGTCGTAGGCCGAAAGGACCGAAAGGAGGGCCTTTGAGGGGTCCTGCGTGTAGCTGGAGGAGCCGCTGAGGGAAGGAAGTGTGACTTACCCCCCGTTGCTTGGGAGATCCACTTGTCGAGCTCTGGCCCGAAAAGAACCTCCCCATTAAATGCCAGGGCCTCCACAGCACGCTTGGACTCTGCGTCAGCCTGCCATTGGCGTAACCAGAGAGCTCTGCGAGCTGATATTGATAAGGCCGAAACCCTGGCTGCAACCATGCAGACGTCAGAAGAGGCGTCTATTAGATAATTTGATGCCTCCTGGATCTGTTCAGCCAGCTGAACAATAGAAGCAGGGTCAGAGCCCTCACGGACCTCCGTTAGGATCTGAGAAGCCCATACCCCCATGGCTTTATTTACCCAGCACCCGACCTGGGCCGGACGCTGAATAATTCCAGCTGCTGAAAAAATGTTCTTAAGGGTTACCTCCAACTTACGGTCAGAAGTATCCTTAAGAGTGGTTGCACCCGGCACCGGGAGAACCGTCTTTTTAGACAGTCGTGAGACCGAAGAGTCCACTACTGGAGGAATCTCGACCCTCTTTCTACCCTCTGGTGGAAGAGGATAAGCAGCCAGAAACCTCTGAGGTACCTGGAATTTTTTATCAGGATGATTCCAAGCCTGCAATATATGTTCATCCAACTCCTCCGCTGGGGGGAAGGTGGGTGACTGCCTTTGTCTCTTTCCAAAGAAAGAAGGACGAGCAGGAATGTCTGTGTCATCTGACACCTTGCAGGCAACCTTTACCATATGTATAAGGTCCTCCAGACCTGGAGTGGCTGGGGCCGGCTCTTGCGCAACTAACGCCTGAGCCTCAGGTTCCACATCATCATCATCATCATAATTATCTGGAAGGGCAAATTCGCCCTCCTCCAGATCAGGCATATCATCATACTCCCCAGAATCCCCAGAGGGCTGTAATACCCTTTTCCTGAGTAAGGTAGGGGGATTTTGCCTAGAAGATGAAGCAATGGCGCCCTCTGCTGGTGTCAAGGCCTTTGTTAAGCTCTGCACAGCAGAAGTCAAGGAAGCCTGTTGAGTTCTGGAAGTTTCTCTGTCCTTTTGAGCTGCAGAGAGCTCGCAAGCTAAATGAGACATCACATCAGCTAATTGTGATGCCCAAACAGGGGTATGAACGGGGGACTCTGGAGCTGGGGGTAAAGCAGCGCATTTATCACATACAGAGTCTCCCTCCTTAGAAGGTGTAAATTTAACAGCACACTTCTTGCAAGTAACCCTCTTGGAGCTACCCCCTGCCATGGTTCAACAGAATACCCAGCAATCACCACACACTACCAGACTGATCACAGATAGTAGGTATAGGATAGGCAGCAATATATTATGCTGGAAGGGAGAGACAGTGAAAGTAAAAGAGCTGTCACAGAGCTTTGTACAGCGCTATGGCATATACCTAGGAGCGCTATAGCTCTAAATTTGAGACACAGCCCAAACTGTCTCCACCTAGCTCTAATCCCCACTGTAACTCACAGACCGGATAGAGCGTTCAGCAGGACGGTCACCAGGGGACAGGAATCGCCCAACTGCAGTCAGGATAGATCTGCAGCGCAACTGTGGAGCCTCCAGCAGCGTGTTCAAACGGCGCCAAATGTCCAAGATGGCCGCCGCGACTTGCAGGAACGCTGGGGTATGCCAAGGCCTGCTGGGAAGTACCGCGCGGTAACTCCGCCCCCCGCCTGGCATCTCCGTCACCCATAATGGCGCCAGGTTTAAAAAACCCTCTGCTGCACCGCCGTTTGTGTCCCTGACCTTCCTCTAATAGGAAGGCAGGGTAATACTCACAGTGCTGCGGCCATGCCGTCGGCGGTGGGGCTGGGGGAGGATCGGGTGCACGCTGCGTGTGAGCGGCGCCCGTTACAGCTCCAGAGACGGTGGTCTCTGTCAGCCAGGGAGCCGGGCGCAAACCCTTAAGCAGCAGCCGGCTCCCTCCGGCAGGCTCCCACGTCGCAGGCAGATAGTAGCAGCAACTATCTGCCTGTCCTCAAAGGCAAAACTTGCTGCTTTATGGCCTAATTACAAAAAGCCCAGGAGATGAGCCAAATGTGACCTGCTCCCTTTTGGGCACGATCTAAGACTGCCTGGGAGGGGAAGTAGAAGGGGAGGAGTTGGTCACACTGATTAATTATTTTAAAGTGCCCATGCTCCCTGTGGTCGCCTTCTATTCCCCAGTGTAACTCCAGTGACACCTAGTGGATGAAGGAGAAATCTGTACTCTTAGAGACTGCAGACCCAATCCGGTGGAGAAAACATCCTGCAGGAAATCTAGCAATCTAGATGCCTTGAACCTTGAGGTGTGCACTTTTTGACGCTCACACCACCTGATGTAAATCTTCCAGACTCAATGATAATTTGCAGCTGAGACTGGCTTCCGAGCCCTAAGCATAGTCTGGATAACTGCCTCAGACAGACCCTTCTTTTTTTTTTTTTTTAAACGTTTTTATTAAGTTTTCAATGTAAAACATTTCAAGGTAAAACATTTTCTGTACATTGCAGTGTTTGTTTCACAAAACAATTCAGAATATTACAAAATAAAGCATAGCAATTATGTGTAAAAAACAACTTTTGAGTCTCAATCATTTCACAGACCATAACATGTTACAGAGATTTTCCAGTCTCCTATTCAATTCTTTGTAGGGCATAGTATCTTGCATTGCCTAGGACTCTGTATTAATCGCAATAAATTCAACTGCCATCATATATATATATATATATATATATATATATATATATATATATATATATATATATATATATAGATATATATATATATATATATATATATATATATATATATATATATATATATATCTTTTCTTTATACAATAATCATTGACATATAAAAGAAACAAATGTCTTACCCCTATCCTATCTAACCTTAACCCCGTAAACTCCCATCCCCCCCCCACTCTAGGACTCAGTGCATCTCAATTATTTGACAATGATCTCAGTAGGTACCAAGATGTGCCCTCAAATACTTTCATGACCTGTTTCTGTGTATCTTCTCCCAATGATCTTATATACGTTCCCCATTTTGCATAAAATTTCTTAACGCCCTCCTCCACCATTGGCAGTGTAGCTCTCCTATCAAAGTATAACAATTGTGTCAGTGTCACCTTCACGTCCTGCAAAAATGGAGGAGATGAACTGGTCCAGCTGCGTAAAATTACTTTCTTCGCAACTGTCACAACTATGGTCAAGAAAGGGAACAATTCAGTTTTTCGGCCAGATATATTCCAATTAGAGAAGTTTGCACAAAGCATTGCCAAAGGGTCCTTTGTAAGTTTTATTCCACATATAGTATTGATATACACCATCACTTTATCCCAAAATTTCCTAATTTTCCCGCATTCCCACATATGATGAAAGAATGTAGCATTAGAGCCCTTGCATTTGAGACATATTCCCAATTTCCCGGGTACAAAATACTTTCTCTGAGCTTGTGAGATGTACGCTCTGTGCAAGGTTTTTATGTGGACTTCCTGCAACATAGTGGAATGTAAGACTTTGAGTGTTTTTCCTATATGTTCATGGAGCTTTTCACCCGAAGTAACCCCTGGTATGTCTATCTGCCACTTTGGTACTATAGCGGCCCAAACTGCCTCAGGTGAAGTCGGCAGGATTTCCCCATAAATATATTTTAGCCTATAGGGGCCTGTGGAGCTCAGGGCAAACACTTGTTGAATTACATCTGGAGTTCCAGCCTCCAGCATAGGACCCTTTTTAGATTGGATAAAGTGCCTGACCTGGAGAAACATGAAGAAATCTCTATTGGGTAGTGAGTATTTAGTTGCCAAATCTTGAAATGAAAAGAGCTGTCCTCCAGGATCAAATACGTCTTTAACCGCCATTATACCTTGCCTTTTCCATCTATCATATCCTAATTCAGACATTCCTGGGTCAAAGCCTGGGTTTCCCCATAATGTATCATATTTTGTATTCTGATAATTGCGTCCCAATTTTTTGTTAATGAATAACCATGCAGAATATGTATCTTTAAACAATATATTTTCTAGTAATTGCTGTGGGATTTTAGTTCTGGGAACATGAAGCAGGCCTGCTAGTGAGTATGGTGAGGCTATGTCTCCCTCTAGAGCCTTGTGTGTGTATGCATCAGATCCCTGAAGCCAATCTAGTATATACCTCATATGAACTGCTTGACTGAAGGCCTGAACATTTGGTATTCCCGATCCCCCATCTGCTTTTTTAAGATATATTTTGTGTCTGGAAATGCGTGGTTTTTTTCCCTGCCACAAGAAGGAGAAGAATATTTTATTAATTTTTTGTAAATCAGTTCTGGATAGCCTGATTGGTAGCATCTGGATGCTATATGAGAGTTTTGGGAATGCAATAACCTGTATGACCACCGCCCTTCCCAGTAATGATATCGGTAGCGATTTCCAAATCCCCAGCAGTCTCTCCAATTCCCCAATGATGGGCGAGTAGTTCAATTTATATATATCGCTAATATTGCCTGGGATATTTATGCCTAAATATTTAATGGCCTTAGTATTCAGCTTAAAGGGGGCTATAACATGTCGCGGGATCTCCGCTACCTGGGGTCCCAATACCTGTAGTATTTCTGATTTATGGTAATTTATCCTATAACCCGCGAACGATCCAAATCCATTGATACATGTCTTAATGGCCGGTAGGGATTCAGATATCTGGGAGACGAATAGCAGCATATCATCTGCGAAGAGACTAACTTTTAATTCTGTGTTTCCCACTGCGATCCCCTTAAAACTCTGATTTGCCCTGAGTGCTATTGCCAGTGGTTCCAAGGCCATTGCGAATAAAAGTGGGGATAACGGGCATCCCTGCCTCGTCCCCTTTTGAATCAGAAAAGGGAGCGAGATATATCCATTGCATGCCACTTGTGTGTATGGTGAGGTATATAGGGAACTTATCAGTTGCACGAAGGTCTGTGGGAATCCAAATCTAGTCAGGGTTTCGTACAAATGGTCCCAGGTGACCAGGTCAAATGCCTTTTCGGCGTCCATGGATATTATGACCTGATCACCCGAGCCTCCCTCGTCCCTCAGCCGCTGGACCACCGTCAATAGCTTGCGTACATTTACCACCGAATGTCGGCCGTGTATAAACCCGGTTTGATCTTCGGAAATAATTGTAGGCAAAATGTGCTTAATTCTCTCAGAGATAATTTTAGTTAACAACTTATAGTCAGTGTTCAATAACGAAATGGGCCTGTAAGACCCCGGTTCCTCCAAGTCCCTACCCGGCTTCGGGAGCACCTTAATTACTGCAGAGTTAAAATACAACGGCAGTTGTTGTCCCGTGAGTATGGCATTAAAAACTGCAGTCAGATTTTCACTTATCCTGGGTTTTAAAATCTTATAAAACTCCCCTGAGTAACCGTCTGGCCCAGGGGCCTTAAGGGGTTTTAACTTAGTTATTGCCTGTGCCACTTCTTCCGCTGTTATAGGTGCCATGATTCGTTCCGCCGCATCTGTAGAAATCTGGGGCATGGAGACTGAGCTCCAAAATTTATTTTTCTCCTCTTGGTTTAATTCTCCCTGTGAGTAGAGTTTGGAATAGAATCCTCTCAGGACTTCAAGTATATCTGGCCCCCTGTGTACCCTATCCCCCCCTGGTGTATGTAAAGTTTTAATGTGTGCAGATGTCCTTGTGCCTCTTATCAGGTTGGACAGCAGGCGTCCGTTTTTGTTACCGTGTCGATAGAATTGGAAATTAGTGTTATTTATACTTGACAGGGTCTGAGATTCCAGTAACGCATCAAACTGTGTCTTTGCCTGCATGTAGTTATTTTTGAGTGTCATGGTAGGGGATGCACTGTAAGTGGCATAAGCAGAAGTCAATAGCTCTTGGGCTTTAAACAAGTCTGCCGGGAGGGGCGTGGCCACGGCAGGACGTGAGTGAGGGTGTGCGTCCAAACTCCCCCGTGCACGCCGCTACCGATGCCGTTGGAATGATCCCCGCGTGCAAATAACCCTCCTCGGCATGATTTTGTTCTAACCCCCCCTTGGCCGAAGTGAATCTATACATGCTGTGAAACGGGCTTGTGATACCTGGCTGTGCTCTGAGAAGGCGGTGAATCGCTGCATCCTGGCCGCGTGAGAGGCGGTCTCCGGAGTCGGGTCATAGTTCCGGGGGTCCTTCACCAGTGTCCTTCTCCAGTGTGTCTCCGGCAGTGCCTGCCCGGAAGCTGTGCCCTCGGAAAAGACGCCGCTGTTTGGTCCCTGCGTGCGGCGGGTGAGAGCGGCCGCCGGCAGGGCGCCCTAGCGCTGACATCCACACGCTGAGCTGGAGCAACGGCCAGCAGTGTTCCCGGTTTGTGGCGGGCTGGTTATAAGTGTCTCAAACAGGCCGCCAGCTGCTGTCTCCCTGGCCAGGGCTCCGTGTGAGAGACGGACCTGGTAGCAGGCTATAAGGATCGTCATCTATCCCAGCAAAACTGCAAGCCTGCAACAAGCTTCAAGAGGGGCCCCGACCAGTGTTATCGCGGTACAGCCTGTGAATTACAGCTAGCCCTGAGTCCGGTGGGTGAGTCCAGCTGGGCAAGGCCCCGTTTATGAACTTTTCTGAACTTTGTGTACTCTATTATAATCCAGGGGTGCAGGGGTGAAGGTGATTACAGGAGGAAGGAGAGAAAGACTTTGTAGTTTCCTTAGAAGAAAGAAGGAGGGAACAGAAGGGTGGCTATACCCACAGAGGGGTTTCGTTATTGCCCAGAATAATAGGCCTGAATATCGGTCTTGGACTGCGGTATCCTGGTGTACAGCCAGTCTAAACCAGGGCTGGTGACTAGCGACAAGGCGGGGACATTTGGTGAAACTTGGACAGGACCCGGGTGAGAGTCGGGTCTGCCCGAGGAGGATCTATTATAATTCTCTGCATCTTCTGTAAAGGAAGCTCTGAGAAAAGGCTGAGCGCAATCACAGTTAAGGCCGAGGGGGGCTGGTGTGTGACACATAGGGCCTGCGAACTGCCTGACCTCTCTGCCCAGTAGAGGCTATACAAGTGCGTGAGAGCATGGGGAAAACAGGGCAGAACACGGCCGCGGCCAGATTGGAGAAATTCGCCAGGTCCCAAGCGGGCAGTAGCTCCCAGACAAGTACCCCTTTATCCACCCCGACCAAGGAGAGTAAAAATCCGCCTCCTCCGGAGGTAACTTTGCAACAAGTTCTTGAGGCAATAAATACATGCGAAACTCGCCTCCTTGAACAAATAAATAAAGTACAGTCCGATATCACATTACTGAGGAATGACGCCCAAATAATACGCGAGAGGCTAACAGAGGCAGAGACCCGAATTGGGGCTGTGGAAGATATATTGGGCCCTCTACAAGCCCAGGTTAAATCCTTGAATGGTCAAATGACTGATTTCCATCATAAGATGTCCGACATGGAAGGAAGGCTTAGACGGAACAATATTCGATTTATTGGATTTGAGGAGCGGTTAGAGGGCAATGCCCCGGAAAAATTTTTGGAGGACTGGCTAATACAGGTGTTCGGCAACAAGGTCTTCTCAGCCCAATTTGTAATTGAAAGAGCCCATCGGGTTCCTGGTCATGCTCCCCCCCCCCGGGTGGCCCATCCCGCACGCTGATAGCTAAATTCTTAAACTTTAGGGACCGGGACAGTGTGTTAAGACTGGCCAGGGACAAGGAGGACTTTGCCTTCAATGGAAGGAGGATCTCTGCCTTTCCAGACTTCTCCTTAGAAGTCCAGAAAGACCGGGCTAAGTTTAGGGAGGTCAAGGTGCGCCTCAGGGAGTTGGAATTAAAATATTCCATGCTCTATCCGTCAAAGCTGAGAATAGTGGCGGATGGGACTACGAAGTTTTTTTTCACTCCCGGGGAGGCAGCGAGCTGGTTGGATGTTACATATCCCGGAAAGAAGCAAGTCATGGCTAAATGAGATGTCTTTGCGATAGTATAATGCCTTTTGAAAGTATTCAATGACAATACCGGTTCTCTTTTGTTTATTATTCTTCTCTTTTTGTTTTTTTTTTCTTTTTGTGTCATCTGGTTATCTCTCTTCTTGTTAATTATGATATCCTGAAATTTTGGTTAGATACCTTATCGGGTATAGTGCCTATCGAACATGCCGCAGGGTATTACTAGGGTGGGGGGAAGTAAACGGTTATTGTTTCCGTTTTCTCCATCCTAGAGAACATCGGCTGGGTGGCGGGGGTGGCGCGGGGGAGGGCGGGAGTAGGCCTCTTTGGTGGTCATTAGTTAATTGCCCCCGGAAATACTGTGAAGGGTGGGGGTACGCAGGGCGGGGGGGATTGGATATAGGTATGCCAAGGGATTTGGTTATACAGGGTGGGGGTGGAGGGAGGGGGGGGGAGTGTGTTTTTGTATTTATATATTATGTATTTGTGTATGTCTGTTCACAGCAAAATTTAGCATAGATAGATCCACAGATGGGCACCCGAAGGGCCTAGAAAATTGGCTAAAGTGCAGGCAGCCTATGAAATATGTACCAAATGTTGGCCCACTGTATATATGTCAAAGAATGTGGCCCATTGGTAAAATTTGCTTTGTGGCTCAATTGGGCAAATTGTTGCTTATGGTAGAGAATGTGGGATATAGGTGGATCTCTTGTGCAGAATAAATGGTTAAATTCTTGACCTGGAATGTCAGAGGTCTGAACTGTAGGGTAAAAAGAGCTTTGGTCTTGAAACAGTGCAGGAGTTTGGACTCTGACATCGTCTGCCTGCAAGAGACACACCTGCCTAAAGAGCGTTTGGGCTCCTTAAAACGTCCTTGGATAGGTCATAGCTTCCATGCCCCTTTCTCTTCTTCCTCTCGGGGGGTTGCCTTGCTAGTTAGAAAATCTGTGGTTTTTGATGTGGGATCCGTGAAGATTGACACCGGGGGAAGATATATTTTTTTGGAGTGTGCAATTGACCATGTACGTTTTTGTATCCTCACAGTATATATCCCACCCCCGTTCTCATACGATGTGGTTAGAATGGCGGTGGAATTTGCAGCATCTTTTCCGGATAATATAGTAATTTGTTTGGGGGATTTCAATAAGGTACTTCAGCCCCACCTTGATAGATGGAATAGGCCTGAGAAAGAAAGACCTAGGGAAAGTAATACATTTTATGAGTTTATAGAGGAGATAGGGTGGAAGGATCCCTGGAGAATCAGGAACCCAGACCGTCAGCAGTTTTCCTGTTATTCCTCATCCCATAGAGTGTTCTCAAGGATCGATATGATTCTGGTCTCTGAGAAGGCCCTTACAAAAATTAGGCATGTAGATTATAGGGCACGGGGGATTTCAGATCATTCTCCGGTCACTATGGAGATTGACCTAGAGATCCAGACAGGGTTCAGATACTGGAAACTGCAGGCATACTGGCTGCAGCAAATGGGTGAACAGGCGGTGATGGAGAAAACGATAGATGAATTCTTTGAAGGAAATGATGGGTCCTCTTCAAATCTTGTTGTGTGGGACGCCTTTAAGGCCTATTTGAGGGGGGTGTTTATTAAAAAGATAGCCTTCCTGAAGCTTTCTAGTAGAAAGAAGGCAAGTGAGTTAGAAGATAAAATGATTAGTCTTGAAAACACCTTCCTGTCCAATAAGACAGATTCAGCAAGGTTGCTGTGGCAGGCTGCCCAAAAGGAGTGGGTGGAGTATCTTCAGGAGGTAACCTGCCGACGACTTACCTCAGGGTCAAACAGGTGGTACGCTGAATCGGATCGGACTGGGAAATTTCTGGCACACATTATGAAACAAGAGAGTCCATCTAACATTATATCCATGATTAGGTTAGAATCAGGTCAAGAGGTGACCAATACCCCTAAAATATCAGAACTATTCTCTACACATTTTGAAGAGGTATATAGGTCTAAATTAACTCGCAGTTATGACGAAATTTGTCAGTACCTGACAGGGTTGGAACTTCCAAATCTGCTGTCCACCTCAAGAGATATACTGGAGGCCCCCCTGACAGTGGAAGAAGTGATTGTTGCGATTAACTCATTTCCAGGGGGTAAAGCCCCCGGCCTTGATGGCCTCCCTGGGGAGGTGTACCAGAAGTATATTGGGAATCTGGGTCCTCAGTTGTTGAGGGTTTTTCAATGTATGGAAAAAGAGGAGTGTACACCTCAGTCTTTGACAGAGGCTGCAATTATTATGATCCCCAAAAGTGGTAAAGATCCGACACGAGTTGATTCGTATAGGCCTATTTCATTAATAACGTCAGATGCTAAGATATATGCTAAAATATTGGCAACTAGACTTCAGAGAGTTGTAGATCAGGTGGTCCATCCCGATCAAACGGGCTTCATGGAAGGGAAGTCGACCATGATTAATCTCCGAAGAGCATATACTTACCTTCAGAATGAGGAGTTGAGGGGGTCGGATGCAGTGCTCGCGTCATTTGACGCGAACAAGGCATTCGACTCAGTCGAATGGCCTTTCTTGTGGAGGGCTCTGCAGGCCTTTGGGTTTGGGGAGATGTTTATAAAACGGGTCTCACTGTTGTATCAAAATCCAAGGGCTAGAGTGACCATCAATAGGTTTACATCCCCCTCTTTCTCTCTCTCCAGAGGGACTCGCCAGGGATGCCCTCTATCCCCTCTGCTGTTTGCAGTGGTGGTGGAGCCTCTGGCGTGTGCATTGAGATCTGCCCTGGGGGGAGAGAACGGGGGTAGGGGTCCTAGTAGGAACCTAGTTTCGCTATATGCAGATGATCTGCTGGTTGGTCTATCGACGCCTGGGGACCTATCTGTGGTAATGCAACTCATACAAGAGTTCGGGGGATATTCCGGCCTTACAATGAACTGGGATAAATCTAACTATATCCAGTTGGGAACTGAGGGTGGGCAGAGCCTAGTACCCGAAGGACAACTAAAGAGGGTGGAAAAATTCAGGTATTTGGGTATCTCTTTTACCAGAAACTCAGTAGATTTTATATCCCAAAATATAACTCCTTATATTAGTGTATTAAAATCTAAATGCCGTAGTTGGTCCAGACTCCAGATATCTCAAATTGGGCGGGTTAATCTGGTTAAAATGGCATTACTGCCTAAATTTTTGTATATAGTGCAACATTCCCCAGTTTTTATTGGGGATGAGCACTTTAGGAAGATCAAGAGCATAGTTTCCTCATTTATCTGGCGGGATAAAATGCCTAGAGTAAAAATGGATGTTATGTGTCGGGATAGAGATAAAGGGGGAATGGCCCTTCCGGATTTTAAAATATATTACATGGCTGCTCAGATGGTTCAAATATGTGCTTGGGTTAGGCCTGGAGAAGACTCAGCTGAGTTGCGAGGTCTTGTGGAGTGTGTGGATCCAGATTATACACCTCTCCAGAGACTGTTGGTGAGGGGGCTCCGGCGGGACCTTCCTCCTATAATCAGCCAAGCGGTTAAAATCTGGAGATGGTCTTGTAAAGTAACAAAAGCAGTTGGTCTCGATCCAGACACTCCAATCCTTTCGTTAACAGGCATGAGGGACCTCAAGGAACAACAAGGAGGGTTAGTGTGGAATACCTATGGGGTTAATACATTAGGCCAATGGTGCCAGGAAGGGGTGTTGAAATCATTTTCCCAGCTGCAGGCAGAATTTAGTATCCCTAAGGCAGTTTTTTTCAGATATCTTCAAGTAAGGAGTGCTATGACTGTAGGGGGCAAGTCCACCAGGTGGGAGGTGGTGGAGGCTCCGTGCAAAACCTTCATTAAACAACTAGCGAAGGGTAAGCGCCTGTCTAAAATGTATCATTTTCTACATTCATTTGCTCAATCAGAAGAATTAGGGGCTCTACGGGAAAAATGGACCAAGGACATCCCCCAGCTAGATGAAAAAGGCTGGAGGGTGGCCTTGGATGGCCCACGACAAGCAACAAACTTAATGCGGACTCAACAGGTCCAATTTAACATTCTGCACAGGACTTATGTAACGCCTGTCAGATTGAAAAAATTTGCTGGGGGTGGGTCTGATAGCTGTCCGAAATGTGGAGAAGGGGATGCCACTCTAGACCATTTGTTGTGGAGCTGCAAGATGGTTAGTAGGTTTTGGGATGAAATAATTAAAACTCTGGTCCGGATTGGTGTCCCACGAATTGCCTTAAATAAACTGAACTTGGTCCTTGGGATATGGGCGGAAG
>NW_028142822.1:0-22889 GCF_055691185.1 Crinia signifera | reverse complement strand
TTATGTGGATGTGTTTTTACAACTCCTTTAAGAAATCATGCTACTTACAGTATATTATAATAAAACATATTGGGTTAGATGTACTAAGCCTTGAAAAGTGATAAAGTGGAGAGTGATAAACCACCAACCAATCAGCTCCTGCCTGTCATTTTTCAAACACAGTCTGTCACATGGCAGTTACGAGCTTATTGGTTGGTTATTTATCACTCTCCATTTTATCACTTTTCATATACAGATGGCGCCGGCCTTATTATTGCCGCCTGGACGCCATGGCGGAGGTTCTGGCGCATCGATATTTTTATGGCGCTGGCGTCCGCCAAGCGACATGGTTGCTCGCCATGTAATACAATCTGCCACCACTGGGTGGCTAATGCTCCATCAAGATACAGTCGGAGTGATTCCTCCATTCGCCGTATTACTATACTGTATGAGAAGCTCGTGCGCGATTAGACGCTCATGCACGATGAGGTGCTCGTGGGAAATGATAAAGTACAGTACAGTACAGTAAAGTAAATTAAAATGAGACACTAGTGAACGTACAATACAGTACAAGTGAGCAAATGGAGGAGGCGCTGAAGTCAAAGTGCCTCCTGCCTTTCCAGAGTTGGACGGTATCGACTTGCGCTAAAATAAAGTACAGTACTACAGTACATGACAGCACTAATCTATGAAAGGACAAACTCAGACAATCCATGAAAGAACTACAGGTATCAGACGCTGGCGGGCCGTCCTCGGGGTTCTCGCAAGGGGGGCGTCTCAGAGGCTGCAGGGGTACTGGTTTTGCCATCACATCCTGCCACGGATTACATGACAGTACAGTAGTCTAGTGGTTAGCTGCGCGGCAAACCAAGCAGGAGGCCCGAGTTCGATTACGGAGGGGAGGGGGTTGTAAGATAATTTTGATGTTTATTTATTTATTCATTCATTCATTTATTTATTTATAAATGCACAGTAATCAATAAAGCTAGCGTAGACCACTAAATGTGTACTGAAGGATTCACAAGCCGAGTCCTGACAGACCAGACTTCACGGAGGTTCAGGCGCATCTGCGGCCGAATCTAGATAGTACACTCGGGAGATTTAGCCGCTAATGCGACTGAACCTCCGCGAGGACCAAGAGTTACAGTATGAGTTGAAGCGTCCAGTGCGAGGTTTGCCGGGGGTGACTGGTTTAAGAAAGCCCTATTTCACACGCTGCAATACTGTATTGTCTCTTGCAAGGAGTAATGAAGTCAAGCGCCTCCTCCCCTCCCCCCAGGGGTGGAGGGGGTCGGCTAATACAGGTCATTACACTTCAACATCTCCTGCAGAGCAAAGAATCCACGAAGGGGCGGGCCGTGCCGTCCTCGGGGTTCTCGCCAGGGGGGCGTCTCAGAGGCTGCAGGGGTACTGGTTTTGCCATCACAACTGCTGCTCCTCCTCCTCCTGCCACGGGTTACATGACCGTGCAGTAGTCTAGTGGTTAGCTGCGCGGCAATCCAAGCAGGAGGCCCGAGTTCGATTACGGAGGGGAGGGGGTTGTAAGATAATTTTGATGTTTATTTATTTATTCATTCATTCATTTATTTATTTATAAATGCACAGTAATCAATAAAGCTAGCGTAGACCACTAAATGTGTACTGAAGGATTCACAAGCCGAGTCCTGACAGACCAGACTTCACGGAGGTTCAGGCGCATCTGCGGCCGAATCTAGATAGTACACTCCGGAGATTTAGCCGCTAATGCGACTGAACCTCCGCGAGGACCAAGAGTTACAGTATGAGTTGAAGCGTCCAGTGCGAGGTTTGCCGGGGGTGACTGGTTTAAGAAAGCCCTATTTCACACGCTGCAATACTGTATTGTCTCTTGCAAGGAGTAATGAAGTCAAGCGCCTCCTCCCCTCCCCCCAGGGGTGGAGGGGGTCGGCTAATACAGGTCATTACACTTCAACATCTCCTGCAGAGCAAAGAATCCACGAAGGGGCGGGCCGTGCCGTCCTCGGGGTTCTCGCCAGGGGGGCGTCTCAGAGGCTGCAGGGGTACTGGTTTTGCCATCACAACTGCTGCTCCTCCTCCTCCTGCCACGGGTTACATGACCGTGCAGTAGTCTAGTGGTTAGCTGCGCGGCAATCCAAGCAGGAGGCCCGAGTTCGATTACGGAGGGGAGGGGGTTGTAAGATAATTTTGATGTTTATTTATTTATTCATTCATTCATTTATTTATTTATAAATGCACAGTAATCAATAAAGCTAGCGTAGACCACTAAATGTGTACTGAAGGATTCACAAGCCGAGTCCTGACAGACCAGACTTCACGGAGGTTCAGGCGCATCTGCGGCCGAATCTAGATAGTACACTCGGGAGATTTAGCCGCTAATGCGACTGAACCTCCGCGAGGACCAAGAGTTACAGTATGAGTTGAAGCGTCCAGTGCGAGGTTTGCCGGGGGTGACTGGTTTAAGAAAGCCCTATTTCACACGCTGCAATACTGTATTGTCTCTTGCAAGGAGTAATGAAGTCAAGCGCCTCCTCCCCTCCCCCCAGGGGTGGAGGGGGTCGGCTAATACAGGTCATTACACTTCAACATCTCCTGCAGAGCAAAGAATCCACGAAGGGGCGGGCCGTGCCAGACGTGCTTCCAGAGCTGGCGGGCCATCCTCAGGGTTTTTTCTATTGGAATACAGTGTGTACAGTATTTTGTAGAATGATATTTAATAAAACTATACAGTACAGTATGTCCTAGCGATTTAGTATCTCCAAACTCTTTTAAATAAAGTTTTGGGCGCATGATGAAAGTCATGTGTCTAGGACCCCCGCGCCGAAATTTTGCGTCACCTGTGCTTTATTGTACTGTATGCTGTGCACCACTGCATTGTACAGTACAATGGCGGAGCGCAGAGAGGGCCCGTACAGCACCCGGGAGCTGAGGCACCTTGTGCGCTGGAGAGACAGGACTCTCTCCAGCAACAAGGAGAAAATGAAGGCCTACAGAAAGACCCGCAGGGCTATCCTTAGGGACACTGGCCGTCAGCGGTCTATCCGCTCCTTAGAGCGGCGCTGGAGTGACCTGGTCAGGAGGGATCCTGAGAGACTTCAGGCCATCAGGCGCTGTAAGCACAGTACTGTACCGAGGGGGGTACAGGGAGGGGGGGTTGGCGGCTCTAGAGAGCACCGTCGATATGGTCTGTGTGGGCCCTGGGCAGCAGACCATATCAACGGCGCACTTTCACAGTACGGGATGCGGTCATAATGTCGAATGACATAATGTCGAATGTCAAAATGTCGACACCACAATGTCAAATGTGTAAAAATGCCCTAAGCATCGCGAGCGAAGCGAGCGATGCGAGGGTCGGATTCACTATGTCAACAGTGTCCATGTCGACACTGTTGACATTTCGGGCCAAAAAAAACCCAAAAGAGCAATTCGACATAACCCCAGTCAACATTATGGCAGTCGACATTTTTGAAATGTCGACATTAACCCATGTCGACATTTTTACACATTTGACATTGTGGTGTCGACATTTTGACATTCGACATTATGTCATTCGACATTTCAATCCACACCCTACAGTACATGTACTGTACAGTACACCATAAACAATTGGGGCTGTGTGTGAATAGGGATCAACAATGCGGTGTACTGTAGGAAGGAAGAGGAGGATGAGGTGGAGCAGCAGGAGGACCAGGAGCCAGGCAGTGAGTACAGTGGTCCGGTGGAGGGGGTGCTTTGTGGGATGCGGAGGTGGGGGTTGGCTGTTGAAGTGGTTGGAAGTGCAGGTGGTTCTGGAGGAACTGAAGATGCCGTTCAGCGAAGGCATTCACTTTGGGGTGCACTGCTTTGAGTGTCACGCAGCCTTTGGGCCTTTGCTGGTTGTACAGTACATATGTACACATCCCAGCATGCCACTTTTTGTATACAGTACAGTATGATGGATTGTTAAAACTGTGGCATGGCATGCTGGGTGGGATGTGTACAGTACTTCCACAACAATTGGAGGGCCATGACTTTGACACAACCGTTCTATGGAGTTCTAAAAGTAGAAGGGAATTTACTGTACAGTACAGTACGTTTACAATGTTTTTTTTTTTTTTTTTTAATGCAGCATTACTAGGCCACACCCGGGAAGAAGAGGCGGTTCCCCTCGACACCGAGGAGGAAGAGGAGGATGAGGTGGAGCAGCAGGAGGACCAGGAGCCAGGCAGTGAGTACAGTGGTCCGGTGGAGGGGGTGCTTTGTGGGATGCGGAGGTGGGGGTTGGCTGTTGAAGTGGTTGGAAGTGCAGGTGGTTCTGGAGGAACTGAAGATGCCGTTCAGCGAAGGCATTCACTTTGGGGTGCACTGCATTGAGTGTCACGCAGCCTTTGGGCCTTTGCTGGTTGTACAGTACATATGTACACATCCCAGCATGCCACTTTTTGTATACAGTACAGTATGATGGATTGTTAAAACTGTGGCATGGCATGCTGGGTGGGATGTGTACAGTACTTCCACAACAATTGGAGGGCCATGACTTTGACACAACCGTTCTATGGAGTTCTAAAAGTAGAAGGGAATTTACTGTACAGTACAGTACGTTTACAATGTTTTTTTTTTTTTTTTTTAATGCAGCATTACTAGGCCACACCCGGGAAGAAGAGGCGGTTCCCCTCGACACCGAGGAGGAAGAGGAGGATGAGGTGGAGCAGCAGGAGGACCAGGAGCCAGGCAGTGAGTACAGTGGTCCGGTGGAGGGGGTGCTTTGTGGGATGCGGAGGTGGGGGTTGGCTGTTGAAGTGGTTGGAAGTGCAGGTGGTTCTGGAGGAACTGAAGATGCCGTTCAGCGAAGGCATTCACTTTGGGGTGCACTGCATTGAGTGTCACGCAGCCTTTGGGCCTTTGCTGGTTGTACAGTACATATGTACACATCCGTTCTATGGAGTTCTAAAAGTAGAAGGGAATTTACTGTACAGTACAGTACGTTTACAATGTTTTTTTTTTTTTTTTTTAATGCAGCATCACTAGGCCACACCCGGGAAGAAGAGGCGGTTCCCCTCGACACCGAGGAGGAAGAGGAGGATGAGGTGGAGCAGCAGGAGGACCAGGAGCCAGGCAGTGAGTACAGTGGTCCGGTGGAGGGGGTGCTTTGTGGGATGCGGAGGTGGGGGTTGGCTGTTGAAGTGGTTGGAAGTGCAGGTGGTTCTGGAGGAACTGAAGATGCCGTTCAGCGAAGGCATTCACTTTGGGGTGCACTGCATTGAGTGTCACGCAGCCTTTGGGCCTTTGCTGGTTGTACAGTACATATGTACACATCCCAGCATGCCACTTTTTGTATACAGTACAGTATGATGGATTGTTAAAACTGTGGCATGGCATGCTGGGTGGGATGTGTACAGTACTTCCACAACAATTGGAGGGCCATGACTTTGACACAACCGTTCTATGGAGTTCTAAAAGTAGAAGGGAATTTACTGTACTTTACAGTACAGTACGTTTACAATGTTTTTATTTTTTTTTATTTTTAATGCAGCATCACTAGGCCACACCCGGGAAGAAGAGGCGGTTCTCCTCGACACCGAGGAGGAAGAGGAGGAGGAGGTGGAGCAGCAGGAGGACCAGGAGCCAGGCAGTGAGTACAGTGGTCCGGTGGAGGGGGTGCTTTGTGGGATGCGGAGGTGGGGGTTGGCTGTTGAAGTGGTTGGAAGTGCAGGTGGTTCTGGAGGAACTGAAGATGCCGTTCAGCGAAGGCATTCACTTTGGGGTGCACTGCATTGAGTGTCACGCAGCCTTTGGGCCTTTGCTGGTTGTACAGTACATATGTACACATCCCAGCATGCCACTTTTTGTATACAGTACAGTATGATGGATTGTTAAAACTGTGGCATGGCATGCTGGGTGGGATGTGTACAGTACTTCCACAACAATTGGAGGGCCATGACTTTGACACAACCGTTCTATGGAGTTCTAAAAGTAGAAGGGAATTTACTGTACAGTACAGTACGTTTACAATGTTTTTTTTTTTTTTTTTAATGCAGCATCACTAGGCCACACCCGGGAAGAAGAGGCGGTTCTCCTCGACACCGAGGAGGAAGAGGAGGATGAGGTGGAGCAGCAGGAGGACCAGGAGCCAGGCAGTGAGTACAGTGGTCCGGTGGAGGGGGTGCTTTGTGGGATGCGGAGGTGGGGGTTGGCTGTTGAAGTGGTTGGAAGTGCAGGTGGTTCTGGAGGAACTGAAGATGCCGTTCAGCGAAGGCATTCACTTTGGGGTGCACTGCATTGAGTGTCACGCAGCCTTTGGGCCTTTGCTGGTTGTACAGTACATATGTACACATCCCAGCATGCCACTTTTTGTATACAGTACAGTATGATGGATTGTTAAAACTGTGGCATGGCATGCTGGGTGGGATGTGTACAGTACTTCCACAACAATTGGAGGGCCATGACTTTGACACAACCGTTCTATGGAGTTCTAAAAGTAGAAGGGAATTTACTTTACAGTACAGTACGTTTACAATGTTTTTATTTTTTTTTATTTTTAATGCAGCATCACTAGGCCACACCCGGGAAGAAGAGGCGGTTCTCCTCGACACCGAGGAGGAAGAGGAGGAGGAGGTGGAGCAGCAGGAGGACCAGGAGCCAGGCAGTGAGTACAGTGGTCCGGTGGAGGGGGTGCTTTGTGGGATGCGGAGGTGGGGGTTGGCTGTTGAAGTGGTTGGAAGTGCAGGTGGTTCTGGAGGAACTGAAGATGCCGTTCAGCGAAGGCATTCACTTTGGGGTGCACTGCATTGAGTGTCACGCAGCCTTTGGGCCTTTGCTGGTTGTACAGTACATATGTACACATCCCAGCATGCCACTTTTTGTATACAGTACAGTATGATGGATTGTTAAAACTGTGGCATGGCATGCTGGGTGGGATGTGTACAGTACTTCCACAACAATTGGAGGGCCATGACTTTGACACAACCGTTCTATGGAGTTCTAAAAGTAGAAGGGAATTTACTGTACAGTACAGTACGTTTACAATGTTTTTTTTTTTTTTTTTAATGCAGCATCACTAGGCCACACCCGGGAAGAAGAGGCGGTTCTCCTCGACACCGAGGAGGAAGAGGAGGATGAGGTGGAGCAGCAGGAGGACCAGGAGCCAGGCAGTGAGTACAGTGGTCCGGTGGAGGGGGTGCTTTGTGGGATGCGGAGGTGGGGGTTGGCTGTTGAAGTGGTTGGAAGTGCAGGTGGTTCTGGAGGAACTGACAATGCCTTTGGTGTAGGACTTCACTTTGGGGGGGCTCTGCGCTGGGTGTCACGCAGACTTTGGGCCTTGCCTGTTTGTACAGTACACTACTGTAGGTGGGTGGTGCCCGCTTGGAGATGGTGTGTAGACATTTCAATCTACACCATTAGGACCTTCTTCTATGGAGTTGTACTGTACAGTACATGTTCAGTACAGTACCTGTAAGTAGGCAAATGATGTTTTTTTTCCTGTACTACTGTATTTTCCTTTCTCCACTCAGACATCATTGAGGTGGAGGCCATGGAGCTGGAGGAAGATGAGGAGGAGGACGATGAAAGTGGTAAGAATTACTGTAGTACTGCACTGTAACCAGAGGTGTAAAAGTGATGGGCAACTGGTTTCCAATGGTAGAGGGAACTGAGTTCCGCCTCTGACACAGTCCTGAACAGTAATTCCAATAGAAAAGCCTGTCCCACCCACCAGCTTCTTCTTTTGGCATGGCATGCTTTATTTTATGGCATACTGTACAGTACAGTACGACCACCACCGTTGAAGTGAAGAAGGGCCACTAAGTGGAACAGGTTCTGTACATGCTGTATTGTAATGCTCACTTTTTCTCCCACTACAGTGCCAATCGTCCATGGGGGCCCAAGACACCAACTGTGGATAAGCCAGCACAGGCCAGGATCAGACTCGCAGGGGCCTGGCCCGGGTACCGGCCCCAATTATAGAGGTACAGTTACAGTACAGTATGTCAGTGGTTGGGATTGCTTTTGTAGAATAATAATACAGTACAGTACAGTACTTACCGTACAGTACACTATAGTAACGTTAACATTTTACTTCCCCACCACAGAACAACAACAGAGGGCTCAGCGGCTCAGGGCGCTTGAGGCGGTGCGGGTGCTGATGCACCAGTTCATTGATTTCATTTTCCAATTTTTAGTTCGTTTAATTTAATTGTTATTCTGGCGTTGTTTCTTTTTTTTTCATACTGTATTTATAAATATTTTATTGTTACTCCAATGTATCCTTGTCTTTTTTCCAGCGTGAGACGATACTGTACAGTAACTTATTGTATGCTACTGCAAATACTGAATACTGTAGTAAACACTTTTATTGACAGCAGATGGATGATATGGCATACAGTACAATCAGTGGGGAAAAGGTAGCAAGGTACAGTACAGTACAGAATAGAAAAAAAAAAAAAATCACACACAGATTATTTTTTTTTTTTAATTTGTTTGGGGTGGGGGTTCAGCAAGACACACAAATACAGTAAAACAGACTGTCTACAGTACAGTACATTGCACCGAATCAACATTTTTCTACTTGTTATCCACATGTACAGTACAGTAAAATACTTTTATTGACAACAGATGGATAATATGGCATACAGTACAATCAGAGGGGACAAGGTACAGTTCAGTAGCAAGGTGCAGGACAGAATAATAAACAAAAGGTACTGTACAGCAGTGGTGCAGGTAGAATTTTTTTCTTGGTGGTACAGTACTCATGGGCTCTACCAAATACTGTATGGGTGTGGCCATGTGTCATGAGTGTTCGTGGTCACACAAAGCTAGAAGAGTGACTAAGGGCCTTATTCGAATTTACTCTTTCTGACAAAATTCTTCTTAGATGGACAAAACCATGTGCACTGCAGGTGGGGTAGATTTTACTATTGCAGAGAGAATTAGATTTGGGTGGGGTTTTTACTGTACTGTACTTCAAAGTACAGTACAGTAAGCTCTATATTGCAGTGTAACAATAAAGCAGTCAGTATTTTTCCTGCACAGAAACAAAATACTGTAACTCACCCAAATCTAATTCTCTCTGCTCATTATACTGTACATCTGCCCCACCTGCAGTTTTGTCCATCTAAGAAGAATTGTGACAGAAAGAGTGAATGCGAATAAGGCCCTAAATGACAATAGTGGCGTGGCATCAGGAGACGCAGGAAATGACTGGGGGTCGGTTGGCTCTTGCTTGGCGGAGAGCTGGGCAGATTGTGCTTACAATTGTGGAGCCTGCTCTTCATGCTATCGCCACTGCAGATGCCTGTCAGTGTGACAGGCTAAATCAGCAGTAGCGGTAGCTACGCCAATCATAACGCTGAGTGGGCGGGCTGCGGATGCATTATATTTAGACTTAAATTAAAAATAGAATTGACAGTGGGTCAGGGAGTAAGTGGTACTGCGTACCTGCAACATACTGTATTTCTTACAGGTACTGTACAGTACTCTGTACCACACCGTACCCCCTTGCTTGCAACACTGCTGTACAGTACTGTAACATCACACACACAACTTTTATTTTTATTATACAGTATTTTGGGGTGGGGGTTCATAGAGAAACACACAGAAAACAGACTGATTAAGTACTTCTATACTATTTTAATACAGTACTACATACCACTGGGTTGTCCATTTATTTTGACTATAACAGGCAATACTTTATATAGATGATTTATGCAATTATTACAAATGTCCGGTGTCAGCACTTCTTGCCAAAATTTACGGATCCCATCCAACAGCTGCTGTTTTGTTGTCGGCTTCGCAGTGTTCCTGATGTAATACTTCATTTGAGCCCATACCAATTCAATTGGATTCATGTCCGGGGATCTAAAGTAAACAGTATGATACAATAAAGGTATTTCAATAATGTTTCTTTTAGAACAGAAAAGCATACAATCTTGATAAAACCATAAAAGTACAGTACAATATTAAAGCAATACTCACTCTGGTGGTGTGCGTTCCCAATTGATGCCTTTCTCTTCCATGAATTTTGCAGAGGCAGAGTGTTTAGGATCATTGTCCTGGAATAGTCTATGATGCGATGGGAAACGTTTCCGCACATATGGCACCATACATCCCTCTACTATTCTTTCTTGAAAGAATTGTTTATCCATGATCCCTAGAGAAAAAAGCAGTATTGTTTATTAATAACCACTGCATTCAATTTTAATTATTGTAGTGTACAGTATAGTACATTATTTCTTACAAACACAGACAACGCATGGTACTGTATACTGTACACAGTAGTACTGTACTATACTGTACCTTCGAACATTAACAATGGGCCAGCTCCCAATCGTGATATGGCTCCCCATACGTGGACTTTCAGTGGATGCTTTGGCCGTGGCTTCAATGAGATATGGTCCTTCTTACGGAATGACATTCGCGAGAACCTCTCGAGTGCAACTGAGGATTCATCGGTGAAAAGGACATCCTGAAAAGTTTCACCGCTCTCAATCCAACGACGTGCCTGTTCCACTCTCTTCTCTTTGTTGACATCTCTAACCATGGGAGTTATCCTGTCAACAGCACAAAAATATACAGGTAATTTAATACAGTACTGTATTATAGACATCATTAAACAACCGTGCAGTACTGTATGCAAATAATGTAGGTATTAACCACTTGAGTGGTACTGTACTGAATGCCTGGAGATTTTCCGGATTCAGCTGTGCTGGTGCAGTGGGCTGTCCCGGAAAATCTCAAGGCATGCCACTATACAGTAGGTGTACGCCAGTGGTGTCCTTGTGTGCACCACTGGTGCAGCACCTCCAGTCAATTCCCCCACCCCTCCCCCACTGCCGGGTATGGTTGGTGCGGCTTGTGGGGGCTGGCGAGTGCTCAGGCCGAGTCCTCCAGAGCTGCCACGAAAATCCCTCATCATGACGCCATTGTCACTATGAGGAACAGTAGCATCAAGCTCTGCCGCCGCTGCCCTGGTACTGTAGGTTTGTACAGCAAAACCCACCACTCAAGGGGTTAATGTGAAATGGCGCGCATTACTGCTCTATACAAAACTCTTACTGTACTGTACCTTGTAGCACAATATTTCCATCCCATTTTCCGACGCATTTTTCGAAAGGCTTTCTGGAGCTGCAAATGTCAAAAAAAAAAAAGGACAAAATAAAGAGGGTGTATCGTGCAAGCAGGGGTATTTTTGAACAGGCTCCAGCAGGAACTGATGCCCTTACTCTGCTTCACTCTCTGACAAAATCCTCCCCACAGTAGATGGACAAACCCATGTGCACAGCAGGCGAGGCAGTGCAAAATGACACACCCAAATCTACTGTACAGTAGATACTGTAATTCTCTCTGCGCAAGTCCAGTAACACCTGCCTCACCTGCAGTGCACATGGGTTTGTCCATCCAAGAAGGATTTTGTCAGAGAGTGAAGAAGAACAAGGGCCTCAGTACATGCTGGAGCCTGTTCAAAAATACTTTTCCGGTACAGATGGTGAGAGCCCTGGTGTTATACTGTACAATACTTACCAACCGCGCTCAGAGACTCCTCCTCCGGCTGGGTGGGGGCAGAGGTGGCCCTCTCCTCCTGGGTGGCGGCAGGGAGGCTTTCTGGAGCTGCAAATGTCAAAAAAAAAAAGGACAAAATAAAGAGGGTGTATCGTGCAAGCAGGGGTATTTTTGAACAGGCTCCAGCAGGAACTGATGCCCTTACTCTGCTTCACTCTCTGACAAAATCCTCCCCACAGTAGATGGACAAACCCATGTGCACAGCAGGCGAGGCAGTGCAAAATGACACACCCAAATCTACTGTACAGTAGATACTGTAATTCTCTCTGCGCAAGTCCAGTAACACCTGCCTCACCTGCAGTGCACATGGGTTTGTCCATCCAAGAAGGATTTTGTCAGAGAGTGAAGAAGAACAAGGGCCTCAGTACATGCTGGAGCCTGTTCAAAAATACTTTTCCGGTACAGATGGTGAGAGCCCTGGTGTTATACTGTACAATACTTACCAACCGCGCTCAGAGACTCCTCCTCCAGCTGGGTGGGGGCAGAGGTGGCCCTCTCCTCCTGGGTGGCGGCAGGGAGGCTTTCTGGAGCTGCAAATGTCAAAAAAAAAAAAGGACAAAATAAAGAGGGTGTATCGTGCAAGCAGGGGTATTTTTGAACAGGCTCCAGCAGGAACTGATGCCCTTACTCTGCTTCACTCTCTGACAAAATCCTCCCCACAGTAGATGGACAAACCCATGTGCACAGCAGGCGAGGCAGTGCAAAATGACACACCCAAATCTACTGTACAGTAGATACTGTAATTCTCTCTGCGCAAGTCCAGTAACACCTGCCTCACCTGCAGTGCACATGGGTTTGTCCATCCAAGAAGGATTTTGTCAGAGAGTGAAGAAGAACAAGGGCCTCAGTACATGCTGGAGCCTGTTCAAAAATACTTTTCCGGTACAGATGGTGAGAGCCCTGGTGTTATACTGTACAATACTTACCAACCGCGCTCAGAGACTCCTCCTCCAGCTGGGTGGGGGCAGAGGTGGCCCTCTCCTCCTGGGTGGCGGCAGGGAGGCTTTCTGGAGCTGCAAATGTCAAAAAAAAAAAAGGACAAAATAAAGAGGGTGTATCGTGCAAGCAGGGGTATTTTTGAACAGGCTCCAGCAGGAACTGATGCCCTTACTCTGCTTCACTCTCTGACAAAATCCTCCCCACAGTAGATGGACAAACCCATGTGCACAGCAGGCGAGGCAGTGCAAAATGACACACCCAAATCTACTGTACAGTAGATACTGTAATTCTCTCTGCGCAAGTCCAGTAACACCTGCCTCACCTGCAGTGCACATGGGTTTGTCCATCCAAGAAGGATTTTGTCAGAGAGTGAAGAAGAACAAGGGCCTCAGTACATGCTGGAGCCTGTTCAAAAATACTTTTCCGGTACAGATGGTGAGAGCCCTGGTGTTATACTGTACAATACTTACCAACCGCGCTCAGAGACTCCTCCTCCAGCTGGGTGGGGGCAGAGGTGGCCCTCTCCTCCTGGGTGGCGGCAGGGAGGCTTTCTGGAGCTGCAAATGTCAAAAAAAAAAAAGGACAAAATAAAGAGGGTGTATCGTGCAAGCAGGGGTATTTTTGAACAGGCTCCAGCAGGAACTGATGCCCTTACTCTGCTTCACCATCTCCTCTGGAGGCTCCTAACTGGCCTGTCTCTATGGAACCTCACCCTGATGGCTTGATGGGCCCCCTGGTAGGCCTCCACAATCTCCCGATTACAGACCAGGAGCCTGTCCCGCCAAGCCACCAGGGTGAGGAGCTCCCCTCTGCCAAAGGGCCTTGCCCTCCTGACTCTGCCAGTGTCCGACATACTGAACAGGTCCAGGTACAGTACTAGCGATACTGATAATGGCGCCTACAGTATACTGCATTAGCGTGTGCGCCGTGCGTCCTATGCGCCGTGCGTGCTATGCGCCGTGCGTCCTATGCGCCGTGCGTCCTGTGCGGAACAGCGTCCCATTCTGTGCGCCCGCCGCTGAGTAGTGGGTACAGTAGTTTATCAGTAGTTTATCAGTAGTTTTTATATACTGTAATAAATTACTTATACAATATACTGTAAAATGTAATACTATACTGTAAATATAAATAATTATATTTTAATCACACAGTATATTGTCAATAATTATATCTTAGTTAAAACTGTAAAATTTGATACTATAATATTAAAGGTTTAACGCCGTAATCGAACACGGGTCTCCGGCGTGAAACACCATGCAGATAACCACTACACTACAGCCAAGAACTGTACAGTGTAATGACTACTATACTACCATGACTGATTCTACACCCAGCCTGTAGCTTAACAGTCAGGAGCTGATTGGACGGCATTTTCCACTTCTCCCTTATCACCGCTTCATACTGTAAATCTACCCATCAGTAACTTACCGCACAATACTGTGAATGTAATGCTGCAAAACCATATTGTGACCAAGTTTCCAATATTGTGACCGCCTTTAGAACAATACTGTACTGTATACTGAGACGCATAGCGTCCGTGTCGTACAACCTTTAGAACTACAGTACGGTGTTTGATGTTACGCATTAGCGTCTGTGCGGCTACATCTCCTAACTGTCACTGCGTCTATAGACGCAGTGACAGTTAGAAGCCATGACGTACAGTACATGTACGTCATGTGTCGGGAAGTACCTCCCGGCCATGACGTACATGTACGACACTCTCTGTCCGCATCAGCATGATGCACTCTCGGCTGAAGAGACTGGATCACGCTCGTGCCAGCGGCATTAGAGAGGTGCTCATCGTATAATAAAGTTCATGTAATTCCTGCGCATCATGCACGCGCTGAAGCACAAATCTTACGCATGCGCAAATGAGGTTTTTAAAAGTGACATCTGGTGGTTGGTCTGTGATATTGCACTCGTCGTGAAGCGCCACGGCGATTCGCTACATGTATGCGCCATGGCGTGTGTCGGAAACATCGCCATAGGCGGCAATAATAAGGCCGGCGCCATCTGTATCTGTACTTTAGAGATGGATAATATTAGGTTAAAATAATAGATGTGTCATTACAGGTTGAGTATCCCTTATCCAAATATCCGTTATCCGAATTATTCCGAAAACCATGGTCTCCAAAATGTACTTTTATTTTTTTGCTAAAAACCTACTGGCTACATCTGTAACTGGCACTACTGGGGAAATAACATGTAACTGGCACTAAATATGTGCAAGGACATGATTGCTTGGCATTCAAATTCAGTGTCAGAGATAGTACACAAACTTTGTTTCATGTTTTGAAACCTTGTTTCATGCACAAATAAAATATATTTGTGTGTATTACATGTGTTTGATGTGTTTGTACAATATAAATGCAAGATACCTCATTGAAATATAAGGTACTTGTTTCCTAGCACGGCCACAAATCTTGGCCATCGGGGGTAATTAGAGTGGCCTGCGACGCGACCGACGCGATGCCCCCGATTTTTCCATTGAAATGCATTGAAAACAGTGAAAAATCGGGTCGGTCGCGTCGTGTGCACCTAAAAATGCTTAAATGGTCCAGACGCGATGCCCCCGATTTCCCCATAGGGAACAATGTTAAATGCCTCAATTTACCCGCGATGACCACGATTTCCCATAGGAAACAATGTTAAATGGATGAATTTACCCAAATCAGCATAGGAACAATAGTAAATGGGCCAAAAACACCCCTGAACATTGAAATGTCCCCCCAAAAGTAGTTGACGCCACCCCGCCATCAACGTGAACCCGAAGCGTGGCGAGCGCAGCGAGCCCGCGAGGGGCGGCGGTACGCATCCTCCGACCTTTTCATGCCCTACTATCCACTAGGGCGTGGAGTGAGAATAGAATAGTGTGGCGAGCGCAGTGAGCCACCGAGCCCGAAGCGTGGCGAGGGGCCGCGGATACCTTCACAGGTAAACGCGTCCCTTCGCGGGCTTCCCAGGTGACTGCGTGGCCATGGTCACCTGGGAAGCCCGCGAGGGGACGCGTATAACTGTAAAGGTATCCGCGTCCCCTCGCGGGGCTCGCTGCGCTCGCCACGCTTCGGGCTCGGTGGCTCGCTGCGCTCGCCACACTATTCTATTCTCACTCCACGCCCTAGTGGATAGTAGGGCATGAAAAGGTCGGAGGACGCGTACCGCCGCCCCTCGCGGGCTCGCTGCGCTCGCCACGCTTCGGGTTGACGTTGATGGCGGGGTGGCGTCAACTACTTTTGGGGGGACATTTCAATGTTCAGGGGTGTTTTTGGCCTATTTACTATTGTTCCTATGATAATTTGGCTAAATTGAGCCATTTCACATTGTTTCCTATGGGAAATCGTGGTCATCGCGGGTAAATTGAGGCATTTAACATTGTTCTCTATGGGGAAATCGCGGGCATCGCGTCTGGCCCATCGCACCCGATTTTTTAGCGGCCGCGATGCCCGCGATGGCCCCGATTTTACCCCCGATGACCGCGATTATGATCGTTGTGGCCGTGCTAGGAAACAAGTACCAAATATAAAAATATTCCAAAATACAGAATAATCCGTTATCCAAAATTCTTTTGGTCCCGAGCATTTTGGATAAGGGATACTCAAACTGTATAATGAAATAGCAGACATGAATACATTGTCGTCTTCAAAGGTTATGATATTATACTATATCTTTTTCTTGCCTAAAGGGAGTTTGAACACGCTGGAGGGGTCTTTTGAATAAGATCAAAGTCTATGACACAGATCTTTAAGGAATTTGTGAAGTGGATTAAATGTCATATAAAAATTGAGATATTAGTAAAAAGCGTTAGAATGCAAAGGCGTGTAAGACCTTAACCATAAACAGTTATCTATTCTCTGTTCTAGGCAGCTCTAACACATTCTTGTCTCTACTGAGGTCATGGGAGAGAAGTGACAACTTTTAAATCCAAATAATTATACCAATACACATACCTACTTGTGGCATTCCCATGTGGGGATGCAGTTAAAATCCTGGCGGTAGGGATCCCGGCGTTCAGAATCCCGACGCCGGAATCCCGACCGCCGAAATCCCGACCACCGAAATCCCAACACTTTCTCCCTCCGTGGGTGTCCACGACAGATCCCGACCACGGAGCCTGCTGCGTGGCGAGCGCAGCGAGCCCGCAAGGGGGGGCCATCCACGTTCCCCCCTTGTCGGGATTTCGGCGGTCGGGATTCCGGCGTCGGGATTTTGAACGCAGGGATCCCGACCGCCGGGATTTCATACTGAATCCCCCATGTGATATGATATTTCCCTGACAGTTTATGCTACAGATATCAGAAATGTGTATGGCCTTAATCCATTTACCAGTGCTTACCCCATCCAAACAGACTTGATGGGAATTCCTCAAGCAAACTTTTGTTACTTCATTTCTACATGACTGCTTGAGAGGCTTTGCTAGATTCCTCACCTTAGTTTTGTGCATGCACCAGGCAAAAGGAGTCTGGGCAATACGGATGGTGTAATGGTTAGCATTACTGCCTCACAGCACTGAGGTCATGGGTTCGATACCCGCCATGGCCCTAACTGTGCAGAGTTTGTATATTCTCCCCGTACTTGCGTGGGTTTCCTCTGGGTACTCTGGTTTCCTCCCACAATCCAGAAATATACTGGTAGGTTAATTGGCTCCCAACAAAATGATCCCTAGAATGTCTGTGTGCGCGTGTACATGTGTTAGGGAATATAGATTGTAAGCTCCTCTGGGGCAGGGACTGATGTGAATGTTCAAATATTCTCTGTACAGCGCTGCGTAATATGTATGCGCTATATAAGAAACTGTTAATAAATAAATAATTAGCGAGGAGGGTTTTTGCTGGGGCTGAGCTGTCCCTCGATGGTGAATAGTAGGACAGTAGTAATATTGTTACATTACATACCACTGTGATATTACACGTTTCACTGCAGTAATACATTATGTATCATCTTATTGTGCGCACTGTATATATTAGTTACCACCACCCACTAGACACTAATAATATATAGACTGCATTTTTCCATGCATTGTAATGATGAGTAGTCTCTTCTACCCAACACAGCCCAATAATTTAAAGCCAGATCTCCATCTGGCAGATTATTTTACAGCTGTCGGATTCTGGTGTGGAAATATAGGAACATTTTCACAATGTCACTTGGTCTTGAAGGCTCCTTAACTGCATGCTGCTTTCAGTACAGCGTGTCACATCAAGGAAACGGAGATGGTAAGATTTCCTCTGATCCCGAAAGAATCAAGCAAGGATCATACATTTTTCTGTATCTTGAAGTGGAAGAAAATCATCCTACCTTTGATGGAAAATTTAGTCAAAAGAACAGATTTTGTTTTTACTATTTTCCTCTTAGACTTTGGTCTATGTTGTAGAATAAATGCTGTGTTTAAAAGCAGCATATAACTACAAAATACATGCAATAAAAAAAAAATCAGTTAACCCTTTGCATAAGATACTAATACAATCAAAACAAGCCATGATCTGTCAGCTATCTAATGGAGAAATATAATGTATACTCACTCACTGCACAGAAAATGTAAATTTCCAGCTTTGATGCAGTCTGGAATTGGTTGCCATGAAACAAGGAGCAAGAGAATTAATCTAAATGTATGATGAGTATTAAATTAGTCATGCTTCCTGAAATCTGACCCATGACCGGAAGAAATGTTGCATCACTTGCATGACAAATGTGGAATAGCCATCACTGGGTACCACAATTTGTAAAATAGTTGGAGTGAGAGATTACATCTAATAATAGTTGTAACTGGATTGTTAAGCTGAAAAAATACTTTATTATCACTTTAATGTTAAAACTATATGCAACAATAAATGTACAAGCGTATAAGTAGTGGTTCTCACTAATATACAAAAGACTATATATAAATAAAATGCAAATCTATAAATTTGCAGTTTTACAGTACATGTGTATTTTGTGTTGCATGCAACATCATATACTGTAGCCAATGCTAGTGCTACTATATGCTGGGTATACACTATGGGGGGGACCCGGTGGGGGATCCGGCATTGGCAAGTGCATACACACTTGCCAATGCCAGCAGAGATGGAGCGGGGGCCATGCTGCATGCAATGTGATCTTCATGTGTGATGACCTCCATCGCACTGCATGCACAAACCAACAGAGGATGTTGCTGAGGATCCAGACCCATTGTAATCTGCGAAATCATTGAAAATATCTGATGTGTACCTATAGAGCTACAGCTGCTTTTGTGAATAGTAGGATGGAGGCAATTGTGAAATTTGACATTTGGTGATGGGTTTTCCCCAGGGATAGAGCAAAGGCAGTTCCAGTGGAGCACGTGCTCCAGGTGATGAAAAGTTTTGGGCAACATAAAGGCCATAGCCAGAACCCTTACTCATAGTGCAGCTACCTTGTAGCCAGTGCTGGGCTCTTCCAAGCTGCAGCTCAGGCTGAGAACACACCTGGTTGGTGGTGCTGTGGAGTGATGCCACTGGTCACAGAGGAAAGTGATGGGGTTGGGGGGGGGGGGGGGGAGTGATGGGGCTGGGGCTAAGGAAGATAATGGACCTGGGTCTGAGCATGGTGATGTGGCTGGGGGCTGAGGTCAGTGATTGTGCTAAGGAAGGTGATGAGACCTGAGGTAGTTGAAGGAGTTGTGGCTGACAAAGATGAACGGCAAGTGTCTGAGGATGGTGATGAAGCATGGGCTGTGGTTGAGGAAGGTGATAGGACTGTGAATAAGAAAGGTGATAGAGGCTGTTGCCAATGAAAGTGATGTGACTGAGGATGGTGATGGAGGCCATGGTTGAGTGAGGTGATGGGTTTGGCGCTGAGGAATGTGATGGATCTGTGCCGGAGTATGGTGATGAGGGGTGTGGCTGAGGATTGTGAACTTGGGTGTGGCTGAGGAATAGGATGGGGGCTGTGGCTGAGGAAGGTGATGGGGGCTTTGGTTGAGGACGGTGATGGGGGCTGTGGCTGAGGATGTTGATGGGGCTGTGGTTGAGGAAGGTGATGAGGGACTGAGAAAGGTAATGAGGGGCTGAGGTGATGAGGGCTGAAGATGGTAATGAGGTGCTGAGAGCCCAAGGGTAGTAGGGCAATGGACCAAGTTTCAACCCACTGGCATGTTTGGATTCTCTGTAGGAAGGAACTCACATCTGGACTTTCTGGAGTGACTGGAGGCTGGTCTACTGTGATTAGCTCTGCAAGTATCTGTGATAGCCCAGCAGGTGGGGTCATTCATTTGTAGGGGGCTGGTGGAAACAATGTTTGTAATCACAGCCTAGCAAACAGGTAAACACTGCCCGCCTCAGGGCTGAAGCCCACCCCCCATGCTGTGCTAATCCCCTAGGTAGCATGCAAGGGGATGTTATGGTAACACCCCCCCCCGCATGTGGCTGGAAGGAGGAGAAATCATTCAATGGTCGCTCAGAATCAAATTCATTTTTTTAACGTTCGGTCAGAAAAGTAAGTCAATACTTATTTTTTAAATGGCCGCTTTACTCTGAATACGGGGTGGGCACTGTCGTCATGTAACGTCAGCCGCCCACCCCAAGCAGGCATCGCCACACCTGCTTTAGCAGGGAATGCCCAGAGTTTTTATGGGGATGCCTTACAAAAGCTAGGATTTCCTCTGCTGCCGCCCTGTCTGCCCCCTTCCCTCCCTCACTGAGCAAATGGCTATGTGAGTGTAAAACACACCAAGCTGTTCGTCCCTGGGGTTTGCACATGCGCATTATTGCACATGTGCATGCGCAAAAACCCTGAACATCGGGGATACATTCAGACCCAAACGAATGGGTCTGAATCATCCCCATAATGCCTACAGTAGTAGCACCGTTCACACAAATAATGCCCACAGTAGTAGGACTGCTTACACACATAATGCCCACAGTAGTAGGACTGCTTACACACATAATGCCCACAGTAGTAGGACTGCTTTCACACATAATGCCCACAGTAGTAGTGCCGCTTACACAAATAATGCCCACAGTAGTAGTGCTGCTTACACACATAATGCCCACAGTCGTAGTGCTGCTTACACACATAATGCCTACAGTAGTAGTGCCGCTTACACATATAATGCCCACAGTAGTAGCGCTGCTTACACACATAATGCCCACAGTAGTAGTGCTGCTTACACACATAATGCCTACAGTAGTAGCACCGTTCACACAAATAATGCCCACAGTAGTAGGACTGCTTACACACATAGGGGGAAATTTACTAAAGAAAATTTGTAAAAAATAGGTGTATTTGTATCCAGAAATACACTTATTTTTGACATTTACTATCCCGAAAATACGGCAATTCGTATTCGTATTGATAGCACATCAATACGACTACGAATTGCCGTATTTTCGGGATAGTAAATGTCAAAAATAAGTGTATTTCTGGATACAAATACACCTATTTTTTTACAAATTTTCTTTAGTAAATTTCCCCCATAATGCCCACAGTAGTAGGACTGCTTACACACATAATGCCCACAGTAGTAGTGCCGCTTACACAAATAATGCCCACAGTAGTAGTGCTGCTTACACACATAATGCCCACAGTCGTAGTGCTGCTTACACACATAATGCCTACAGTAGTAGTGCCGCTTACACATATAATGCCCACAGTAGTAGCGCTGCTTACACACATAATGCCCACAGTAGTAGTGCTGCTTACACACATAATGCCCACAGTAGTAGCACCGTTTACGCGCATAGTGTCCAGTAGTAGCACCACTTATACACATAAAACCAATGCGTACACACACACACACACACACACACACACACACACACAGACATTCTTATGCAGTATATTCCCTCCACTTACCTAGCATCTGCTCGGCTGGATTTGTAGCAGCACATCCTCTCCCTCTGCAGCCTGGCCCATGTGTCTCATACTCATAACCGTGTAGCTCCATCCCTCACTCATGTGTAGCCCCGGTCCCTTTTCATGCTGCTGCCTGTCAGACAGTGTGACAAGCACAGTACAACAGAACCCTCAGCAGGTATGTAGAGCAGGGAGAGCGCCTCTCCTTCCTAGCGCCTCCCTGTACTGCATCCTCTGCTATGTGGGTAGCTCCGCCTCTGGGTGCAGGGATGCTGGTACAGCTTTATGCAAGGTATTATTCAGGTCTCTCATAGGAGCTAAGCAGAAGACTTCTGTCTCCCGTCATGTCACACTATGCAGTATAGACCAAGGAAGGTGCCTGCACAGTAGAGAGCACTGTGGCCATCTTGGGATAAGGTTTAAGCCTCCCTGGAGGACAGGCAGATTAGAGTATGTGCTGTAGTGCACTCTTCTTTCAACACAGCTGAATGATAGTGGTACTTAGTGTGGGTGTAAACATATTCATATTTATGTGATCAGTAAGTGTACATTATATAAATGCATTACGTTACATAAATAACCTTATTTGGTGATTTCATTCCAAACAAATGACAGCTAGGAAGCACTGGTACTCACCTGGTGACTGGAATGAATCAATCTTAAGAATACATTTATATATATTAATAATTAACATACCAATTGTAAACACTGAGTAAAAAAAAGACATATTTCATTGCAGGAACTATTCAAATTTTTTTTTTTCAGAATGTCGGAATATTCACTCACAAGAAAGCGGATATACACATCTCCTGCATTCATCAAAGAAATACAAAAAACCCCAGAGGCTCTGTTCCCCACCATCTGCATATGGTGTATCACTGGCTTTATTGACTGCCATGGTTTTTCCTGACTATATTGTCATTACATAGTACACTGCATTAGTGCCTGAAGAAGTTTTGGAGCTCATTCATTTGCCTTAAGCTCAGGTACAGGTTAAATACTAGAGATTTAACCACAGGTTAAAATTGAGAACATGAATATTTTGTAGCCTTATCTGGTTTGCCCACTTCACCATAACATCAGTGTTTGCATAAACAGGGCACGCAGATTTTCTTCCTTGTAACTATTGAATATATTGACCTTTCTAAAATCCATAATCTAATAGTTCCTGCTTTAAAGTTTGTTCTTTTACTTGGTATAATGAATTTGTATATTGATTTATCTACCTAGAGATCTTCTAGACATTTCCTTAGTCCACTCACCTCATAATGAATGTCAATGCCTCCTAGCTGTCATTCTTTAAAAGGACTTCTATTAGAATTAAATCACCATGAGAAAGGTGGCAGGCAGAACAAGGGAGTAATTCCCTTAGACAGTTATTGACCTTGTAGTTAGAGATGAGGTCTGGCAATGGGCAGATTTCCTTCAACAATTAGTACAAACAACATTGCATTCTCTGTCCATAGATATTAAGCTTTTAAGCATACATTTCCCTATAGAGGTGCCATGCCAATTTGCACCTTTGTCCACACAGTGATTAGAACTCTAAACAAAATAGATTTTGCATTTAAATAGATGGGGCCTTTACATTTATTGGGATGCATCTAACAAAGACAGTTGTGTCCCCTCGCTGT